>NW_027470735.1:0-33487 GCF_051020765.1 Lasioglossum baleicum | reverse complement strand
GTCCTTCTTCGGATGTTGTCTTCAGCGACGTCCGCGACCACAACGGACGCCGCCACTCTCCGGCCGCGATCCCCTGCCAGCCGGGCCCTCACCCGACTGAGGGTCGGCTGAGGGCAGGGACAGCCCCTGCCGCCAGGGCTCTTCGTCGGACGTTATCCGGGTGATAGCGTCGGATTATCGTCCGGCAGACGGAACGGCGAGATTACCTGCGGCGCGCTCGCCGATCCCGTCTTCCTGCTCGTGTGGAGGGGGCCTGGCTCTCCTCTTCGCGGCCCCGATGTATTATGCCACCTTGCCGTAAGTCTGAAAACTATTTCATTGGAGAATATTCAAATGTACTTACTATGTATCTTTTTCTATTTCTTACAAATTAGGTCGGATAAAAGAAAACTATTCAACACCAAAATACAGTATAATATTAGTAACTTTATATGGCATCACAGCGACAATATAGAGGTTAAAAAGTTCGCCTAACACAATCGGAAAAAAAAAAATACATATAAAAATTCTTATTTGAAATCCGGAATTACTTAGTTGCCAACCCAATAGTATATTTAAAACAAACTGTTCTAACTTGGAAATACTTGGATGACTTCAAGCTGCTATCACTATTCAGGCTGAACAGGAAACTAGTTAGTCCTCGTAAATCAGACACTTAGAACACTAGTCACTAGATATAAGTGTTTTTATGCGGTCCGTTGTACTTTCGATACGATGGTTACACGTGTAAAATTTTTGTTTAAAGAAAATGTTCGATCGTTCTAATGCCTAACGTGCAGGCTGTGTTTGAATACACATTATGACACTCGAATCACTGATCTCGAATATCGGTTCGCATTACTAACGATTACGATACTCACATGCGCCACTGAATGTAAATCGAGAGATCAATTCTTCGTCTATTCATTGATTTAACGAGGTCACAGAAACGAATTCCTATCGGAAATACCGTGCTGAACAGAGATATTGGACAGCATGTTTGTTTTGATTCAAATGCTTATATATATGAAAGAAACTGATGATGGAGAAAATGTATTTGACACGTGTATTTATTTATTATACTAGTTTGCTATTTAATAGAAACAGTAACATAAATAAAGTGGCATACGGAGTAATAAGAAAAACATTTTTATTGATCGTTTTAAGCGTAGACAATAGTAGTGGCGCAAATGATTAAAAGCATCTAGAAATTAAAAATTAATCTTTGTTTGGTCCTCCTCCCTTCATAATATTTTCGTTCGATCGACGTCACCAATTTTAGTTCAAAATCTGCTCTATATTGTTCTATACTGGAAAATAATAGTTTGTAATTGATTTTTGTTTGTTATATCGTGTTTCTCAATTCTCCTTTCTTATTCATTCCAAACATGTTCGATGGGATTCTTGTCTGACTTTGGGCTCGTGTATTTAGCGTGTGAGCAGTACTGTAAACGATCCATTGTCGTACAATTTAGGCAGAATGCATAGGATCGTGATCTTGTTGGAAATAAATGTTCAGTGATATTTAAATATGCATAATTTCTTAATTTCTCTCTTACAATATTTAAATATGCATAATTGTCCGTACTTTTATCTATAAATACTAATTCTCCAACCAAAGATACTGCAATAGTACCGCATACCATGACTCCACCACCTCCGTGTTTTAGAGTGGGCTGTAAATTTTGGAGATCCATTTCCGTATTGGGTTTTCTCCAAATCAATACCCTGGCTTGATTGAAATACATTAAATTTGCTTTCATTTGAAAATACTACAGTATTCCAAAATGTGGGTTACATTTTTATAAATTCCATTGCAAAATCATTCCTCATCTTTCGATTCTTTTTAACAGACACGTACGGTTCCTTTCGCGCAACACACGCAGAATATCCCACATCTTTCAATACTCTTCGTATAGTTGTCGAACTTACTATTTCTTGATTTCCTTCATTTAACATTGCTTTAATTAGCGATGTGTTTTAGTTATAATTTATTTTCACTTCTAATACAATTTATCGTTTTTCGGTATATGTTAACTTTGAGGGACGATCACATCGATTGCTACTTTTGAAATCTGACTGATTTTCAAATCGTTTTATCACAACTATCATAGTGAATCGACTTCTATTAACAATTTTTTATATTTCAGCATAAGGCTTCCGCATTTTTTTCAAATTTTACATTATTTCTCTTTCTTCAGTTGTAGTATCCTTTTCCTTCCTCGATATTGCTACTTGTTATTCATTATTATGTTGCTAGTGGTCTAAACTTTAAGTTGGTTATTGGAAAATATGACTGTCGAGGAGACCCCTGCATATACCAGTGACATGAAGAAATTATTCGGACAGATGCATCTACGCCAAATTTTGTATGAAGAGCCAAAACCTTTGTCTACGCTTAAATCGTGCAATAAATATATTTGTGCTATTATTTCGTATGTATTATTATTTATTTATGCTACTGTTTCTGTTAAATTAGAATGATAAACAATGGTAAGTGTCAACAAAATTTCCCTCTTCATCAATTCGTTTCATAGTTATAAGCATTTGAATCGGAAAAATTTTGCTGTGCCAATACTTTAATCCATCACTCTCCGTATACTAACGGCGAAGACCACGGTACGTAAGGAATTATTTTGACGGTGACGTTCATGCTACATGATTCAACATTACAAATTACTCTAATCGCGAAGTGTGTTGTTTCTCAAACCGAACAGTGTACCTCGAGAAAAGGAACAACGTACCTTATCGAAAAGAGCAATTCCGGGCAGGAAATTTTGCTAACTTCCACTACGAATAGAACTCATATTCGAATTTGAAGAACAGAAAGGAAGAAACCGTTTCTCTAAATCACACGATCGACACTGAACCAGCTAAATCTCTTCGTAATTGTCCAAATTTTGGTATGAAAATGCGAATTTATCCTAAAATCGATGAATCGCGAGGCTACAATGGTTATCGAAATGTATAACGAATGCTGAAGATTTGAAAACAGTTTGATGGAGTTGCAGTTAAGCAAACGCAATTGGGAGTGTTAATCGAAAATTGGTCTGACAGGTTGTATCGGCCGATGATCATTGCTGCTTGCAAATAATTGTAAAAATCGCGTTGACAAATGCATGTCAGAGGCAGATTCGAGATCCACGGGCCTTGCCCGTCGAAACATTAGCGAAATGTATATCAGCTACTAATATCGGTTGATTAACTATGTGTGCGACTATAAGTCAGTCATGGTGAATGGACAGTAGCAGACACCTGAAATTCAAGATAGTGAACGAGATCACGCCGAGGCATTCGATCAATTATCCACGGATAGACAACGAAGCCATCGCGGACAAATTTCCAATAAGTATTTAATTATCCTGGACAACGGATGGCGGTACCCTTAAATTTCGCAGACACGAAGCAACCCTGCCTAACTCGCTGCATATTTCTCGACGTTGCCTTCACGTTGTTGACGCCGATAACGAAGATATTTTTGTTGTTTCGCAAGCTGGACCCCGTCGTAACGTCCACAGATTCGCCAAAGCTCAGTGTTTCGTACGAAAATACCGTAACGAAAGCCTATGCACTTTGCTTCGTTACTCGACGAATGCCACGGAAGCGAAGAGATTGCCAGTTATATTTTCTTTTTCAAACCCGCTGACGAGCTGACAGGAGAAGAAGAGAGCGTAGAATCTCGACTAACGAGGAAAATCGAGGCAATGAAGTCCACACAAATGCAAATAGAGGAGCGAGAACGGAGCGGGAACGAAGCGGGAACGAAGCGACAGAAAGCTGGCACATGCTTCGAATATTTCGACGTCTGGTTTGACCGGTCTCTCAGCATATCCAGCGTAACCCGTAAGAATGAAGTGCCACTGCTCACTGCCCAGAATCGAATGCAGAATCTGCAAACTGTGCACTGCTCGAAGTGATGAAAGAAATGTTACTATAGCAACGCCTAAGGAGAGAAAGACCGACTGGCCACGGTTGTTCGTAACACGAAAGATGGCCCGCAATTTTCAGATGGCTCTCAAAAGGACACAACGAAAAATTTTATCCGTAAAATCGAGGCTTCTACACAGCGTCAAAAAATACCGCCATTTCGTAAGCATAAATTTAACCAAAAGGGTTGGGAATATCAACTGCAATGGTGGATAATGTGTAAGATCATGATTAATTATGCCTTCTCTTATGGAAATGCGAAGCATAACTAAATATACGAATGCGATTTCATAATTTAGCGTAACGTACAATCGTGTGTTCGTATTGCGTGTTTAACTTGTTACGCCTTAAATTGAAGTACGATTGTTATAATTTCTATAATAGTAGAAATCGAGTATGGCGAATATGAGTAAAGAAATTTTGCATAAACGAATACGCTTGCAGTGTTTGCATTGTTCGAGTTGAAAAATTATTGAACGATACGGTTACCGTTAAATGGACAATTGGTTCCTAAATTCCGCATGTTATCCTAGGTAATTTTAATCTAGCGGGAGAACAGTAATGAACGGCATGTTGTCAGCGATAAACTCAGAAAATATACAACTAGGTATTAACGAAATGCTATAATCAACTTGTACCTCTAATTACAAGGAACTCAAAACACCATGCAACAGTCCTTACTAATTATAGTAGACTAACATTTCCCTATGTATACTCGTGCCCTCTGCTCCCAATACTCTTCATCGAATGAGACGCAGCCGGTACCGCATGTTCGATGTCAAGGTACAAAGATATTTTGTTAACCCTTTGTAACCCTTTCGCTATAGTGATTCTTTTCTGAGAAATGTGATTACGGTCTTATTTATTATAATAACAAGTCCGAGACACTTATTTACAAAAAACAAAGCTAAAGCCTTCGTATATAGTTTTTTTTATCCTTCTCTTATATACAAAGGATAATACAAATGACAAATGTTATAACACGAGGTCATTACTCTTTTCAATAAAAATTTTTTAGTTCTTAGGAAGGAACTCCGTTGATAAAAAAGTGGGTGTCTATAGGCACTCTCAGTATTGCAAACGCAAAATTTCTAAGCGTCTATAGTAGTCACGATTTTCCATAAATAATAATTGTAACAATTATTTTATATTAAAGCTTATTGCTAACCTTTAATGATATTTTATATTATAAAAACCAATGTACCAAACATCAAATGTTTCTGCGTGCTACTTGTCTTAAAAGTTAGACGAGAGATTCCCAAGTTCATCGATATCCGTATTATAATTATTTATGCTTTTAAATAATCTTAATCTTTTATCAAAGTTTAAAAATAAGCCGCCAAGTACATTTTTTCACACACTATTCTTGCAATTTCAAAATAAGCTATTTACCCAGCATGAATTTACTATACGGTATCGAATTCTAAACCTTTCTGAACAAGAAATCATGAAACAGAATTATCGAAGCAGTGTGTAATTCGATTAAATGGAGGAAATATTCGTCGGTAACGTGAATAGGACGCTTTACCGCCACGCAACCATTGCTCGCTTGGTTAGACGTGGCAGTGTCCTAGCTACGCATAATCGGTGTCAATAGTAATTATAATTTTACTTGTATCTCGAAATCTTACTTCCTGCACTTACGGTAAAGAAAGGACCTCAATTCCATGTAAAAGTGGCTAACTAATAATTTAACCAAATTTAAGCGGTTTAATCTTCTCTCTGAGTCGACTCGTTTGATTTAACTTTCGAACAAGCGTATTTGCAACATTGAAGCAACCGTAAGACAGAATCCGCTTTGAAGATCAGCTCTAGTCGTACGATAGAAAGGAAGAAACAAATTAAAAATTAAAAAAAGGGAAAGATAATGGTGAAAAGGAGATAAGAGAAGAATAGGACAATTTCTACGTGTGACAGGAATGCGAAACGAGTTCTGCCGATAATTTCGTAGCCATGGCTCGAGATCTTTGTTAACGAAAGTTTGCGCCGGATAATACATTGGGTACGCGTTTACAGAGCACATTTTATGAAAACATGGAAAAGTCGCAGGTAAACAGATAGGCAAATTGAGTAGACTCGTGGATTACTATTTCTGATGGATTACATGTAATTCTGTAATACATAGACTGGATGATATTGTGAGGGCTTTGACATAATCCACACCGACACCCACTATCCAGACCAACGATCACTCTCAAACATGCACTCGACCCCACTCAATGGAACCTTCTAAAAGCTACCTAAAACTGAAACTCTCAAACTTAGCACTCGACCCACTCAATGGAACCTTCTAGAAGCTTCCTAAAACTGATAAGATTCAGTATAAAATACCAACGAACAGACACCACCAGTCAGTCTTGACCCTAGCCGTCACACGCGAAACCTCTGCATAACTCGGTAACCATAAGTATTTTTGTAAGTGAAGTCAATAAAGAGATTGAGAGTTGGGCGACTGCTCAACTTCTCCTTTTTTAATACTCTTCTACGTTCCTATACGTAACAATATCGTCTCATGAAATAATAATGACAACCATGGAACGAATTAACCATCTGTTCATTAGCCATCCGTGTCTGCTAGAGCTATTTTTCCTCTCAATGTAACGATGTAAAAAATAGAAATTTGATTTTCATTATAGATGATAAATGAAATTGTAGTTTTTCGGGACTTGTATTGTCGTAAAAAATTTAGGTTCTTTTTATTTTGTAACTGCAATTCTGTTTCGGTTTCGCAACTTTTTACCCACTATATTATTATTCGGTTTCCTCTATTATCAATTCATGAATCAGAGAACACATAGAGCCACAATACTGTGTACTTTGGAACACTTTTAGAAATAGTAGATTTGAGAATTAGTAAAAATGTACATTAATAACTTAAAGAGCTTGCATTGTATTATTATATAATTGGAGCGACAGTGATTTGAACCTAACACAATTATGATAAATAAATCATGTACTTAGTGCTGAAATTTCTCTACAATTATTTTGTAAAGTATAAATAATTTTTACTGAAATAAAAATTGATTTTTAAAATCTCCTTTTCACGTTTAGATTCAAGTCAAATGGATCTGTAAGAATTATATTTTTATATATTAGGTTGGGGAAAAAGAATCCATTATTTTTACGTGAACATCAAGACTTTATTTAACATGTTTTGCATTGTCCGATTTAGGTCAAATATGCACCATTTTGTTCTATAATTTGTTGCCATTTTAATGGTAGCTTCATTATGCCTCTCTCATAAAATTCTTGGTCCTTATTGGCGAAAAACTCCAGCAATTGATTTTCACACTCTTCCATTGATGCCAATTTCTTATCGCTAAAAAAGTTTGCAATGCAAGAAAAAGATGGTAATCGCTTGGTGCGAGGTCCGGACTGTATGGTGGATGCATCAAAACTTCCCAACCAAGCTCCCGGAGTTTCTGACGAGTCACTATAGAAGTGTGTGGCCTGGCGTTGTCCTGATGGAACACGACACCTCTTCTGTTGGCCAATTCTGGCCGTTTCTGGTCAATTGCTCGCTTCAGACGGTCCAGTTGTTGACAATAGATGTCTGAATTTAATGTTTGGCCATATGGAAGCAACTCGTAATAAATGATTCCTTTCCAATCCCACCAAACGCAAAGCAGAACCTTCCTGGCCGTTAGTCCCCGGTTTGGCCACCGTCTGAGCTGCTTCACCGCGCTGTGACCACGATCGCTTTCGCATAATGTTGTCGTATGTGACCCATTTCTCATCCCCAGTCACCATCCGTTAAGAAATGGGTTGATTTCATTACGTTTGGCCAAGGCTTCGCAGATGGAAATTCGATCCATCATGTTTTTTGGTGTTAATTGGTGTGGCACCCAAACATCAAGCTTTTTTTTAAACCCAGCTTTGTGCAAATGGTTTAAAACTGTTTTGTGGTCGATCTTTAACTCCTGGGCGATGCTACGACTACTAACATGCCGGTCCACTTCGATGATTTCAGTGACTTTCTCGACATTTTCGACGACGGGCCTGCCTGTGCGAGGGGCATCCTTAACGTCAAAAATACCCGAACGGAATCGACGAAACCAAAATTGCGCGTAATTAGCTGTTACAGTATCGGGACCATAAACACTATTCACATTTTCAGCCGCCTGACTTGCATTTTCGCCCTTATCAAAGAAAAAACTGTAAAATGTTCCGAATTTTCTCTTTGTTGACTTCCATCTTTAACGCCGTGTAACTCAGAACTGAATGGACAAAACAAAAAACTGCAAACGAATTCTTTTAGTGCGAACTGTTACCTTGACAACGAGCATAAATTTGAAATGGTTCGATCGATAATTTACGAGATATCGATCACTACAGCCATCTACCGAAAAAATAATGGATTTCTTTTTCCCCAACCTAATATTATACGCTAGTAGAATGCAGCTATAGTTGAACGGTTCATTATTAGATGGCAGAATAGATAAATAAGTACACTGGTGGATAGAAATTTGTTGATAAGTATTACCATTCTAGATGAAGTATCAAATAAGATTAAATGGATGGAAGTGGATGTTTGGAATTTTTGAAAATCTGCAGTAAAAAGAAAGGAATAGTTGAGAATTCGTTGCTATTGGCATCTGATACTGATAGCGTGAAACAAGCTGAGGTTTTCAATCACAAGTACACAAACTCACTTACAAGTAACATATATTTCATTCCTTTAGATGAATATTTTACATGAAAAAGTAACTTTCATAAACTTCTAATTACGATATAACAATTATCTATTTATTCTACGAACAAACCAGCTACGTTCTTTATAACTGAAAAGAAATAAATACTTAAACAGTTCGTTTATTAGATGATACAACATGTAAATAAAAACGATTAATATCAAGGAGAGAAATGTTTGTATTAGGACTATCTCACATATAATATACAAAGATTAAATATGGAATAGACCTATCATACATTGAATTTTTCTATCACGCAATTTAGAAAGCCTAGAAATACTTTACCATTTTAGAGTTACTCCTAGTATCATCAATTCAATAAAAATGCAAACAAGAATAGACAGAAGACCATAAATTTGAATTTGGTAGAGTTTACGCAAACAGCAAATCAACTATACATATTTAAGGCCATAACGAATTTGCAATGTTTCGATTTTTGTTTATAGCTCAGAGTGAACCGGCAAATTCCTAGAAGTAAAATGTTCCGAGAAATGTTTTGTACACAGTGAAATTTATGATATGCTGCGCATCGGAATTGGCCGGGAACGAAACTGCCTCTCAAAATTTTCAAACATATCGATATTGAAATGTTTATTTCATTGTTTATTCCATAACTAACCAATTAACAATATAACATATCAATTTGTGTTACCAGTATTGCGAATAACAATATATAATAGACTAACTATTCCTATTTTTATTGTTACTCGTAAACGCGATGTGCAAGAAAGCCTATCCTGAATTAAGAAATAAAATATACGATACATATTTCTCAATTATATAATTCATATATAATTGACATAAAAGTCAATTGTATTTCACATAAAACTCATTTATAATCCATATTTTTTAATACCTAGCCCAAACCAATCAGCCGTGTGGATTCGGACCTTTCATCCTACGACATGATTAAGTGACCAGAGGAACCAAAATGCACGCGACTCACCAATGACGCGATGAACATTGTTGTAATAGCTAACAAAAAGCCACGAGAAGGACTGATGTCGTAAAGGATGGTACGAAGGGCTGACTCACAGGATGTACGAAAAAATGAAAATAATTTATAACATAGTAACGAATATTATAGTCTATTCTTAAGGACACAATTTAATCACTTGAAAAAACAATTTAAAATGAGTAAAAGTAATTACTTGCAATGTACAAGCATACTTGTACTCTTGGCTTTTGAGCCACCGTTAAATCCTTTCCAGGCAAGAACTGATTTTAATACCGGTAACGAATAGTGTGGAAAAATGGCACGAGTAGATGAAAAGGAAAGGAAGAAAAATAAAAGATTATTAACGCGTCCGCTTAAATTTTATCGGCGAGCAAAGACTGACTCTATCCTTCGCGTATGGCAATTATGTTTATATTTTACACGAGCTAGTGGGCTCAGGAAAGCAAACTTAATACTTAAAACGAAAACAAACATTGACTCTACCGGTCGCATTGAGCGCGGCCATAAAGTCTTCTGAAAGAAAAAAGTTAGCGGGGAGAGGGAAATAGGGTGAAGAGCTCTTTTTCCCTGTCGAAAGTTTAACATTTTAACAAAAAGTTTAACGTTTTAACAAATAATTCAAATTTTTTCGTAGGAATAATAAAAATTATTATTCTAAAGCAATATATAAAGACGTTACAAAATATTCGTGACTGAAGTGCAGTAAAATGTGAATTATTCAAAGCATCTAATGGAATTTACTTTCAATTCGAGAAGAAATATCAATTATGTATTATAATATGCATCAAACAAATTACCAATGATATGTGAATGTTCTTACAATCATTACCTCTGACTTCGTAATAATAAAGCTAATATTACTAGGTTTTCGCGAAAAGTCAATAGATTCGAATGGTTTGTTCGTTGGCGTCAAAAGAAAATAAGCCAAAAGAAAAGAAAATACAAAATTTAAAACAAATATACGAAACTGTGACTAATTATGATCATATAAAACGATAACATATATCTTTCGTCTACTGTAGCCCCAACGATCGTAAAAATCAACGAAACTTTAAATTGTAAATCCAGAAAACTCGTAATAAACTAGATATATTAGTAATAATAATATTCAAAAAGTTAGTAAACAAGCACGTACTAATCGAGGAAAGTTAACAATAGCGTATAAATGATGAGAGAAAAGAAATGAACTCACTATGACGCAATAGATAAATTAAAAGGTTTGGTCCGTACGCGGAACGTCTGGACCCGTCGAGTTTTCGTAACAGACTAACCTCACCGTCGTAGTTTCCTCTAAGCAAATTCTCCTTCCATTTCCGCTGCCCAGTGGATCGTCAAATTTGTCAAACGCAATAGACACCTGTTAAATACCGTCACCTCGATAAATACAACGTGACCGTCCAGAACAATTCTACAACATACAACATTCCCGAAAGTCGCCGGCTCGAGCAGGTACACGAGGAGAAATCAAAACACTGAAGATTTTGTAAGACCTTGAAACCAGTCGGCTCGGTTCGCGTCCTAACAATTTCAAATTCTTGAGTCCGCCGAGCTTTTCATGAAGAATCTGTCACTCGGCCAACCAATGAACTTGTCTAACTGAGACGACGCGTCGCAACGCTACGGATTAGGGGCACAAGACGTGATAGGACATGCTGTCTTGAACGAAAAATATATACAGTAAGACTTACTTTTGTGCGTTTTTATACGATTTTTTCTTTGCGATTTTTTTTATGCGGTATATAAATTTCAACGACGTTGGTACCACTGTAATGCTATCTATGTGTGTACGTATACATATACTCTTCAAGACTCTCTGTTCATTTGTTTTTAATTGTCTCCCGATAATGTACATTCAATTATTTTCGTGCGACGCGCTAGCAGCATACGCTTCGTATTCCGAAGAGCATTTTCTTAAAATAGATACTAATTCCGAAAGTAGTTTGAAATTCAAAAAGAGCTTCGATCATGTATATATGGCTATCGTGACGTTCACAATCAACTGACCAATCAGCCGTCGTCACAGAAAGCCGATCACTTACTATATGATGCCACAAAATAAATCATTGAAATTGTATCTTCAAGTGACGAAAGGGATTTGAACTATTTTGATCGATTTTTACAGTAACAGAAATAAACAAGATGCAAATACCATGATAATAAGTAGTGTCAAATGGTATTCAGTTACTTCCACATTTGCACTGTTAGCCACGCTACTTTTAATTTCTCGCATACGCATAAAAATTACTTATCCATTTATTTCTGCATTGAAATGTATTCGCAAGGATATGGGAACGCATAAATACTCGAACGTGACTGGTCGAATCACCGATCCGGAACGAGCACTGGACCGTGACGAGAGGTATATAAACCCCGAATTTTGTGTCTTTCTTCGTATTCCTGCATTGATACCTGCAACATGGAGGTCTTCAAGAGCTTTCATCGTGTAATTGGACTGCTGGAACCTGCCAAGGTGGATTTTCTTTTCGAACTTCCGCTAGAGGTCTCTCAGATGATTTTACGTAAGTTGGTTCCTGAATCCCTGCTGTGTGCCGCACAAGTGTCTCGGAAGTGGATGGGAATTTGCAAATCTGACAAAATTCTCAGACGGACTGCAAGACGCTACAGGAATGCACGGAAAAGACGAATCAGGGAGCAGTTGTTAGCAGTTGTCAATAAAATATTAGCGATGTCTTATTTTATATGTAGATACATCAGAAGTTAATAGAAGAAAATTTGTACAGTTCTTCATATCTAAAGTGTATTCATATCTACAATGATTTGAATTGCACCACGAATTGCAGTGCGAACGATACCAAGCGAAGATCTACGCTTCAAGTTTGTTCGCAGTTTGTCACGAATTGAAATTCGTGTAGGACAGATAACCATGAAATTAATACAAACCCTGCGCTTCAGAGATATCCTCACTCTTGCTTTTGTATGTTAGAAGCACTTGACCACTGTGTAACGACAAGACAAGATTCTCAATTTTCCCTCTTCCAACCCAGGCAATCAGACTGTCCGGATGTGTAGTTCTCAATCTCAGCACAAATTTATTCGACTGTTGTCCCTTGCGTCTAAAATATCGTTTTCTTTAGTCACTTATTCAGTTTGCAAATCCTTAAACATCGGGCTACAGTGCCATAGAACAATGATTAACATACATGCAAGCATTGCTATAGATCAATGAAAACAATGCAGTATCAACACTGTTAACTTTATTTTCTATGATAATTTTCAAATGTCAAGCTCTTTTATTTCATGTAAGATATAGGAATTTTTTATATTTTTCACTGTATGTACCGGCAACCAAATATTGTAGAAAATATGAATTTTTCCTTTAAACTTGCTTGTTAACTTTTCTTTCCTAACGTGCCTAGTGCTCGATCTGACATACTTCTAACAAACTCCAGGAACTTTTGTTGCTCAAATAACTGACAGGAAATGATTAAAAATTCAGCCATCATCGTTTATCTCGATGTAATTAATTCCTGTCGCTGTAATCATACTTTAACGGTTCGATGGATTTATTGAGCGTGAAATTTGGAACCGCATTTTCACCCTATACCTCATTATGAAACGTTTTAAATGTAAGCATCTCAATAAACAAAATCTACGAATTGATTTATTCGAACACATCTCGCAATTCTTTGATAAAGTTACAACAAGATAACGAAGATTATTGTCTTTATTGTAATTTCGGACGAATAATTATTTGTTACATGCGATTTACTTGCATCAGTTATTACCCACAATGAATCGAATCGCCGGATGGAAAACTGTTATCGACAAATAAGGAGGATAATCTGTAACTCCTGAAATATGTCAAGGCAGATATTAAAAACAAACATGAAATCCGTTCAGTGTTTACTCCTGATCAAATCAACCGTTCATTTCACTGCTAAAAACCGCCTTGCTAAGAAAATATCGTACATTTCGAAATTACGTTTATTCGACGCTTGATTTTCTCCGTGACTCAATCTCGATTAATTTATTAATAATTATTCGCCACTTAGCCGCTTTAACACCAATGCCTCTAATACTTTCGTTCACTTGGAAAAAGCGCCATACTGAAAAATACGATACATTTTAAAATTACGTTTATTTAACACTTGTTTTCTCCGCGACTTGATCTTGGTTATTTTATTAAAAATTATTCGCCACTTAGTCACTTTAACCACAGTAACCTTCTAACACTATCATTAATTTGAGAAAACACCTTTCTAAAAAATAGGATACATTTTGAAATTACGTTTATTTAATGTTTGTTTTCTCTGCTACTCGATCTCGGTAATTTTATTAATAATTATTCGCCATTTAGCCGCTGTTAACAACCTTTAACGCAAATGCATCTAACACCTCCGTTGATTTGACAAAAAGTCGAAGATATTTAATTAATAATTCTTTGCGTTGTCACTTAGCCGTGTAACAGTCGGACAGTCGGCGCCTTTCAAGCCACGGTATTAAAGCAGATTAGATTCGCTTTACCGGATAGTTTGGGTAAAGAATTCGAGACTCCTTTACTTCCGAAGAGAAGCGGCCCTGTATGCCGAAATTAGTTGCTTCGGAAAAGACACTCGCGTTTAACTGCAAGTCGAATAAATGCTATCGATTCGTTTCACTGACATCCGCCAGTATCGATTATGACAGACATTTATATTGCACGTCGCGTCAGTCCGATCCCAAAGGCAAATTTTACACGTTTCCACGATGAAAATAGAAGTAGAAACCTTTCTACGCTGAACAACGATTATGCTTCGCGTTATGGGGATAAACTAAACTTGCAATTTAATTTGTAATTGTTAAGCCCTGAAATGACATTTTTATATCCTTCCATATTTTGTATATTACCGACACCGTATCCTAGATAAAAACACAATGGCACATATATAATAGAGTTATAATATATTTATAAGAGGAGGCGAACTTGTAAAAAGGCAAGAGAAACCGAAAAACTCTTTTAACATGCGCATAGAAGCCAAAGTAGAACCTTTTTACTTACACTGAATAACGATTATGCTTCGTACATGAACGTATAATATCACGTACCTAACGATTACGTGTTCCGTGGTAAAGTAAACTCGCAATTTAATTTCTAACACGATTAGACCAATTGTTAAGACTTGAAATTTTTATTTCCTCCTATATTTTACGTATTACAGAACCTCGTACCTCAAATAAAGACACGATGTCATGGCAACTTTGTCCCATCACCGCCATATACCTGTATTACCATAGAGTTAGTAATAGAATTATTCGTGAGTCATCTCCTTTTCATAAATTCAGGGTCACACGGGAATATATATAAGTATTCGTCGAAATCTCGAATAGCGGAGATATCACGGAACTCGTAAAAGATCGATGATGCAGTTATTGGATAGCATTCGATTGCTATTCTATTCGATTTGATCGTTTGGTAACGAACAATGTGGTCTATGCTACTTATAAACCATATGTTGATCGAAGTAAATTTATTTTCAAGGTCGGAAAAGGTTAGGGCTAATGGTTCGTTCCATGGATCAAAATGACCAAGTAATTCGGCTAAATATCCACACACTAAAATAGCATTATTATTTCACGTTTGTCGCGTCTAGGCAGGAAATAAAATCATCTTTTCGCGATATTTTTCGTACCCGCTGAAATCGTGCAGGATAAAAGCAGGAAATATTTCATTTCGTTCATTGTTATTTCAATTCTAGATAAATTTAGGTCAACGTACATAGTGGTCCAATAACTTTCATCGCATTAATCATCCCCATTATTTTTAGATATACGAGGAAACTTTATTTACAGAAGTTCCACGGCACGTCCAGGGCCCTAACTATTTTCTCCTTTCCTCTCTTTTGTTTGCAACTTCCCAAGGTCGCATAATCTTTCTATGAATTCTACGTGATCGTATTATTTAGTATCACTGATAATAAAGAATGACGGCGAGCTGTAGAAGATCGTTTAGTGTCTAAATATATTTTTGAAGATAATCATAGCGGTATGAAATGAATAACAATGAAAAGTTGCGTTTCTGTCGAAAAATTTTGCCAAAAGCAGTTTGCATGTTCTGAAGAATTGTAAAAATCAAATATCTAGAAAGAGTCATTTTCACCCCTTTGATAATTCTAATGTTAAAT
The DNA here is from genome assembly GCF_051020765.1 of Lasioglossum baleicum. NCBI lineage: Eukaryota > Metazoa > Arthropoda > Insecta > Hymenoptera > Halictidae > Lasioglossum > Lasioglossum baleicum. Next base: position 17,810 of record NW_027470735.1, on the reverse strand, counting down.
AAGAAAGAAGTTAAGGCGACGATTCTTGGGTCACAGGGAGAACCTGAAGTGGGGATTATTCGTATTATTCGTATCGAAATTACAATTATTGGACTACACAGACATCTATACATTTCCTTTTATTTTCAGACCGATTGTCAGAGATAGCGCGATAATTTCCTGCTGCACGTTACTTAACGTTGTTACCGTATTACCGGCTAAGCAATGCTCGAATATGATGGATGTCTAGCACATTATGCGCGTACTTACGGGAGTAACGAAAATTAATAGAATTTACCGGAACCGATAGATAGGATGAAGTAAGCCAACTTTACATGCAGCTGGTTCGGTCTACCTAACGCCATTTGATTTCATGCTTTGACAGCCAGTAAAACATTTCGCGCAGCAGAAGGAGCCAAAGACGACGGAAAATATGAAGCAGAGAGTCATCGCCGCGTGTGTTACAATCGGACCGGAAGTGAGAAGAAATATACAAGCGTCGTATCACGTAAAAATTAAAGATATTGTTAATACTAATATCGATACAGCTCGAAATAAGGTTTTATAATCTGTAAAAAATTGTTTTCTTTTTGCGAGAGACTTATTGCCCTTTTACTACGATTGCGATGTTAAATTCTTCGTTTTAATAAGATTAAACGATTAATTAGAATTAGTACGAGCAGAATTGGAAAATTTAATAATAGGTTAATTATTATTTTTGTGACGAATGTGATTTAAAATATCAAACAAGTAATACATTGAAATAATGACTGTTTGTTATTTGTTTATTCTTTCGAACAGATGATTTAAATTTATGTTTATTTCTTTATACAACGCTGAGTGATGTTGTACTACAGGTTGATGCAATCGTCTAAATATTTTTTGATCTTCGAAGACAATATAAAACATTCGTGTTACTTCTACAGAACGATTTTTGCACACAAAGTTTTCTTTGCGTTTCTAAAAGTAACGAAAATGGTTTAAATAACAAAAGTCATTGCTCTATTCCGCATACTAGGTATTCTAGATATAATTATAAATATTTGTGCATAATTTCATGGCGCGAAAGATTTATGCCAATATAGATGGAAATATTTACGGAAATATATATAATAAGACATGCAAAATTTTCATCCGTGTAGAAATATTTCATTTTTCGCCGAAAAGTTACATAATCTTCACGTACAATAACAATAAGCAGATACGATCAATCAAACGCGAGGTCGTGTAACCGATTCATCGATTCAAAGCTTTCCCCTCCATTATCCCTTCCATATTCAACGTAAATACACCAAAACGCTATACAAATAAAAACACCACATCTGAGATAACATGTACTGGAGTCATACTTTAACATCTTTCTCGAAGTATAGAACGTTTCACTGGTTAGGATATAGTGCGATTTTTTTTTTAAATTTGTGAAAAACTTTTTAAACGACTCAAACAATTTTAATCCGCTATTCGCTACTTATTCGTGGATAAAAATTAAATTTTTAACATCATATGAAATTGTAAATGCAAAACTTGCACTTTTATTATCCACGATATACTTTTTAGTGCGTTCAATTTTGTATTTACTAGCAATAAATAATATACATAGGTACATGCATATTTCCTTTATCTTATTTCCATGATTTTTGTAATCCATTACTAAAAATGTATCAAATATAACTGAATATTATTTAAAAAACGTCACGTAACAAAATTTAATGACGTCTAAGTTATTAAAAGTTTTTCTAAAATTTAATCAATTATTAATAAACGCGTAAATATTATATCGCGCCGCGTGCAATATACAGATTTCAATAAAAATATTAATCCGAGTTACGGTAAAAATTCTGTCACGCAAAAGTAACAGTCTAAAACTGTGGCACAATGCGCTATACGTAGATGCATATTCGAACTTTTCACTTCGCTAACGTTCTGCCATAAGATAATGTTTAGCTGCTTTCTGTTCAGTTTCCTGGGTATACACACGAAACGCGTGTCTCAGGTAAATATATGTATGTACGTAGGGCAAATATTGGCTAAATTTTGCACCGACGGTAGTCACGCTATTTATAAATAGATCAAATGCGGTAACAGTTATCTGAAATTGCAACAATAATCCATCATTCTGATTAATAGATGTAAATTATATGATCACTCGCGTGGGTCACTTGACGTTGCGGATTATACGTACATTATACTTTCCATAATGCTCAGATAGGTGTATCCTGTCTCCTATGTTACCCAATTCGAGAAACAGTTGGAACTTTTAAGTTTGATAAATTAACATTCGATGGTAAAATATCTGCGAAAACGAATATTACCGCGACTACGCGTCGTATCTTCGAATCACGTGGACATTTGGATACATATACTATCCGTGCCACGTGTTAACCATCTCTTCACGTTCGTTCGTTTCTTCGTACACGGAGTCATATTTATTTAATGCGTTGAAAACATACATTTTATGAGAAATGCAATTCTGTAAAATATATCGCTACCAAAAGAATGAGGCATTGTGCAAAATGCAGTATATACAAAACACATAAGTTTATTTAATTGTTATATATACGATAATAAATATTTACATTTAAAGGTGGATTTTATTAAAGCAACGGAGGCATAGAGACGGATTTCTCGGGCAATCGTGGAAGTAGAACTGGAACTCTCTCTGTCGTGTATTTCGATATTACCTATCATTAGGGCTAAAAATGAGAGTTGAATAACTTGCTGAAATCAAAAGATTATAGGATGAAAGAATAGCCGAATGAAAGTAAATAATGGAAACTCGTTTTCTAACAGAAACAAATGAAAAACAAGAAATGTTCTCTCCGAATATTTGCCTACTCCTTTTTTCGTTACATATTCTATTTCTTACATTTTTTTAACAAATTCGAATGCAGCAGGTTTTTTACTAATCGAAAAGTTTCGAACTGCCTGAGATTTATAATCGATCTGATCGCAGCGCCACGTGTAATACTTGTGGTACACGATATAACAACTACCCTAAACAAGAGAACTACTTATGTAATGATGATGCTAGTGAAATGTTGTGTGACAATATATCAATCTTTAGTCTAAATATCAAATAGCCTGAATGACAAGTCAGGCAAAATGGCTTGGCACGGAACGTGTTAAACGTTCATACATCCGTCAAAGGGGCACAGATGAAGAAAAAGCGTCCTTAAGGTTCTTTTCGCCGTCTAATTGTATCCGAGTATCTTAATCAGCGTGTAAGCTACCAAAGCTCGTGCGGCCCGATTGGGATGGACGGGCGGAAAGAAAGTACCTGGCGTGGTCTGCATCTCAAAAGCAGAATTTTAAAAGTGTGATAAGCCTCTGGCATTATGCCCGTTGCTACATTTGTCCTCCCTGAATATGAATTCAGACTGTGACTTAGACAAGACGTTATACCCGCTTCTCTCTACCGAACTGAAACGCAGAAGATACTTTTTTCCACCGTATATCCATCTTTGTATCTTCTCTGTCCATTTTTCCTGCCCTTTACTTCGGCATAATTACGGGTGAGATAAGCTGGTGGGTTGCAGTTTAAGCCTTATCTCTTGCTCACGATGATTATACCGACGAATGCAGGTAAATCCTTTTACTTTTTTCGATTCTTTTATTTTTCTTTATCGTATTTTATCTTTGCTCCACGAATTTTCTGACCAATTCCCCTTCTGTTTGTCACGTGTTATCGGATTTCACCGTATCTCCGGGAGCATGAGATTGAGGTTAGTTAGTTCGACGAGGAATATTCAGAGGTTAACCGCTTCGAATGCATTCGTTCGTATGACTCCAAAACGTTCGATAAATAAACTTTGGAAGTAATACTGCACCAAAGGAAACGATGAACGAATCTGAAATTTAACGTGGACAAAATTAAAGGTTAATGCAGAATTTGTATAATATTAAATATATATATATATATATATATATATATATATATATATATATATATATATATATGCTTCGAAGTAGACGGTATAAGCATTGTAATTAATAGCAGAGAATGATTTAATTAAATATCAGACTGAATTAACTCTGGAGATAATTCACTTTTACGTTCTCGTTTAATTCTCCAGAAATTTTTCTCATTTTCTCTACGTATCTTCAATGATCGTACGTTACATCAGGCACAGTATTATTTTCAAAACTCAATAAAATAGAATAGTACAGAAATAGGTATACAAAATAGTAGATATTTGAAAAATATAAGCGTCCAAATTAGTTTATCACTTGTGTATGAACTCTGTAAGTCTCTTACTTTGTTATTGAAAATTAATTATACATTTCTTGTAAATCTAGAGAGAGTCTCTGTGGAGACACATTTAGTCATCGTATTCGAAAGATTTTGGAAAGATCATAAGCGAGTATCTCCTAGGACGATTTGCAGTGTCGCTTAATTACAACAACAAACGAACATGTGCCATTCTACGTGCAATTTTGATTTGTACGCCCGAAAAGCTGTACGAAGGGTGGCAATACTTTTAGGAATTATAAAGAAACAAATGACCATGAATACTGGTCGGAGTTTTAAATCGATAGATATGAATTCCAATTGTAGGATTGCTTCGAATGAGAAAGAGTCCTTCGGAATCAACCGTCTGCCACGTGCTGGCTCGGTGCCACCGCTCAATATACCATTTCGTTCAACGAAATGACAACATATTAATATCGATATTGCCTCATAACGAATTGATAATTATTTATTTTTGACGACGTCCAGATGGCCGGTTCATTTCATCCGGCTGATGATAAGCTTATCAAAGTCGATTTCGAGTTAAAGCATAATTCCTAGCATTCCGGCAGCTTAGAAGCTGTCACGAATATCACCCTGATCCAATTTTCTTTATCAGGTTCATAACAGCGAGGGAATTAAATCTGTTTCGCTATAATTTCGTTACCACCGATGGTGTTGATAAGTAGCAATAAAATTAACCCCTTCCTGTACTTTAGCGAGTCTGACTCGCGATGAAGATTTTGGCCCAAACACGAATATCGCGAGTCAGTCCTGCGAACAGATACTTGGACCAAACATGAATATCGCGTTTCAGACTCGCGACGAGATACTTGGGCCAAACATAACCCAAATCAAACTACATTTGCAGACGCTTCTTGACGCATTGTTTATTCATGCAATGAAATTATGAAACTATTGTATATTTACTACAGTAATACATATATATATATATATATATATATATATATACACAACTATTATATACTACACTATTATATACCAAATATAATAAATTTATAATATCTATAAAATTTATAAAAGTAAATGAATAAAGTTTACTTCCGCAACTCGGTCAGCGGGACGGTGCGACGCAGAATGCGTCCATACCGAAAGGGTTAAGACTGAGTTGACTATTAATATACTGTTGAAAAAATTTCGTATAAATCTACGTTGTGGTATTTCAAATATCTGTTAGAATAATTAAGTGTTCAGTGACGCTACTCGTCACTGATTGGACACGTATAGAGTTCAGAAAGGTTACTTTTTTAATATGCATGTTGCTTTAGCAAGGATGATATAATTATTAAACAATGAATTGGTATTCTGTCGCAAACTTATTATAAATTATCGAATACATAGGTTTTTTATTCACACCAACACATATGAAAAATGTAGAAAGTTTGTTAGTTGAGTATAGCGATTCATTTTTAAATAGAGAGAGACGTAGATACTACGTGATTTTAGTCACCTTCAATTCACAGACAGCACTCGAATAACTATAGCTACTTTTAGTGCACAACGGATACTCAACGTTGAGTAACTATACTTACTGTTACTATGCAGCAAATATTTAACGTTGAGCGTGTATAGTTACGGGGTAGCTCTCGATATTAGCCCTTTGCACGCGACATTTGTAATTTTTCACTAGATAAGAGTAGAAATTCAAAGATTTTTGTCATAAAGCAGATGATATTATTTTAGTACGATAAATAAAGGATCCTATAATAATTAACACCTAGAATTATTTAATTCCAGTACCTCTCACGCTATTACGTCATCGTAAACGTAATAAATTAGTTGATATCGACCTTCAAAATTTAATAAATTGCGACAAAATTCAATAAGGGCAAAGGATTGAGTGTCTGTTATAGCCATCTTTGGATGACTATAATTGCTTTTAGTATAGATCTAGTGCTCTACTTTGCCGAATATAGCCGTGCTTGGAACACATGGAGCATTCAACATCTAGTTGGTTATAGTCACCGATGATACTCAAGATCAAGTGACTATAGTCTCCTTTGATATACAACGTCGAGTACATAGTACCTATAGTCACTTTTGTGTACCACGAACGGTCAATATCCAGCGACTATAGTCTCCTTTTTATGCAACGAGCGTTTGAGGCTAGATAAAATATCTAACGATGGCTTGACCAGACAATGACGTTTTATTTCACGAAATAAATTATTTATATAACAAAGATAGGAATGAATCGTTGCAAACTCTTTACTGTTTCGCGATGGTCCGTATTGATGCTTCCAAATTTACGAAGCGGGGGTACCAGGTCTTTCTTTTAATTAGATTAACGAACTATTTTATTTCTCGGTCGACGAAAACCTCTTTGTCTCGCGAAAAATCGTTACACGCGTAATTGTTTCGCTGCGAGTAGTTTTACGACTAATTTGCTTTTAAATCTCGGTCTTCTCCGTGGTGTCTTGCCACAAGAAATATATATTTGCAACAATCGTCGTCAAAGCGACTAGACTCCTTGACACAGGGTAATTATAGTCGCTTTAGGTAACAAAGAGACACTAGAATTTTTCACGCTAAATCGAGCATAAAACTCATCTTCCACAACGATTCTTTCACGATTTTGTAATATTTAAATGCTGGACACCTAGAATTTTTCACGCTAAATCGGAGCATAAAACTCATCTTCCACAACGATTCTTTCAACGATTTTGTAATATTTAAATGCTGGAAGAGAGACCTAGAGAAGCTCGGCTCGGTTTGTGATAAGCAACCAGCGACCAATCACCGTTAATTGAAACGCGTCTGCTCGGATGATGATCCCGTGGAACGGGAATTTAAAAGTCGGATATCGTCTTGTTGATGGATCCGAGGGCAGATTATCGATTTTAGTGTTCATTTCCGGAATTCCCTGTGCTTAAAGTCGACATCGATCCTCGAAATCCAGCTACCAAGATCGACTTCCCGTGTTTGCACGGGCTAAGCCCACGAGCTGTGCTAAGCAAAACCAATTGTAAACGGGCTTGCGCTTTCGTCAGCTGACTCTAGCCTCGTTAATGCCGGTAACGTACAGGTTGTACATTTCGAGTCAGCACCTGCGAAGCAGTCTGAAAATTGCACCTATCTCCTCCATTCTTCTCGGCGAAACTCGACAAAAATTCCAACGACGCAGACAATCACTCGTTCTTTATCGTTGTTCGATAATATCGATAATTTCGAATTAAGATGATCATGGTATAAGCGACGGTTATAGAAATAATGATGAAATTTAGGAAGAAGGTAATAGAATTGCTTTCGCGAATTTTAGCGAATAGCAAATAGTTTCATTCTTCGTTTAAATATTTTATGGATCTTCGAATGATGAAGAAGATTTGTTATTTTCACATTCATATCTGTTGTATCAATAGACTGAAGAGTCGTTTCTGAGATGGTTCTTAATTTAACTCTGTTCAATTTACTTATTTTCCCTCGAAATATCTATATCAAAGTGTAATAGTATACGAGATTCCTGTGGTATCTACCGTTATCTTCTTCGATTCACGAATATTTATTTATACGAGATAATTTCTCAGACGGTTCTGGTTAAACCCTTTGAGAACAAGAAACGAAGTTAACGACACATCGAGTATACACTAAATAACGAAAAATAACAAAGATGGGAAATTTTCAGGATTAAAGCACATCTACAACATCGATAACAATGCTAAAATTATTTTTCGCTGTATTCCATGCAACTTATACTCTAAGAAATAAAAAATATCTCCCCGTATATTATGACATTCCTCCCCAAAGGGATGTTAAACAAATATTTAAAACAGCAATGACAATGCTAAAATTATTTTCTCAATATATTCCATGCAGTTTTCATTCTGAAAAACTAAAATACTTATATTACGACATTCGTCCCAAAAGGTCAATCAAATACTGTCTTCCCTTAGAGAATTTCTCCTTGTGGAAACGCGTTATTCCTCTCGAGCCTCTACTCGCGAAATAGAAGTGTCTGAACTGCTAGCGGGCTCTTGTTTTGAAGAAATTTCGATATTAGTCTGCAAGGCATAGTTCCCGGGCGTAAATTTTCCGTTTGGAAAGCCTTCTAAATTAGGTATCCTCCATCGAGACGACAAGATGAACGTGGCTGACAATAAGCTAGGAGAGCGGAGATCCAAATGGCGAGAAGTAGTTTGGGCTTACGGCACTCCTGGATCATGGTGCTGTTATTGGGTTGGCAACTAAGTGATTGCAGATTTTGTCGATAGATGGACTTTACACTTCCTTTTGTTTTGTTAACGTGGTCAAAGCATCTAATTTGTATTTTTTTTCTTATTGTTCGGACTTCTACCTTTAATTTAGTAAAAAAGCTATATTGATTAGTGCTTTAGTTTTGCTGTAATACCAATTTAAAAATGAAAGAACAAGACGTGCACTTCAGGCATACTTTATTGTATTACTCCTGAAAAGGCAAGAACGAATCGCAAGCACCAAAGAAGTTATGTGCCGCATATGGAAAAGAAGCCTTGAAAGAAAAGCAGTGTCAAAATTGGTTTGTTAGATTTCGATCTGGTGATCTTTCACTGAAAAATGCTCAACGATCTGGCCGTCCAGTTCAATTCGATGGGATCCATATCAAGGTCATTATCGATTCAGACCGTCATAGCACAACACGTGATATTGCAGAGAAGCTCAATATATTGCAAACATGCATCGAAAAAAAATAAGAAATGCTTGATTATGTCAAGAAACTCGATTTCTGGATCCCTCGCCAGCTTAAGGAAGTTCATTTGACGCAACGCATTAGCATCTGCGATTCGCATCTGAAATGCAATGAAATTGATGCATTTTTGAAAAGTCTAATTACTTGCGCAAAAAGTGGATAGTTTATATCAACGTTGATCGGAAGAGATAGTGGGTAACGCAAGATGAACCAGCCCAAACAACATCAAAGCAGGGATTCACCAAAAAAAAGATTATGCTCTCAGTTTGATGGGAATATAAAGGAATTTGTACTTTGAACTATATGCCACAAAACCAAACGATCAATTCAAACCTGTACGTTCAACGACTCGCCAATCTGAGAGATGCAATTCAAGAAAATGGCCGGTATCGTCAAATCGTAAGGGTGTTGCTTTCCACCATGATAATGCAAAGCCCCACACGTTTTTGATCACTCGTCAAAAATTATTGGAATTGGGTAGGGACGTTTTGACACATCAACCGTATAGTCCCGATCTTGCCTTTTCAGATTACTATTTGTTTCGTCCCATGCAGAATTCATTAAATGGGTAAAATTTTTAATGACCCTGATGATGTCAGGTTACATTTAATTCATTTTTTTGATAGCAGAGATCCGAAATTTTACGAACGTGGAACTTTGACACTGCCAGACGATGGCAAAAGATCATTGCCAAAACTGGACAGTATCTAATTGAATAAAGCTATATTTTCGGACGAAAATTATGATTTTCCCTTCCTATTTGAAATCCGCAATCGCTTAGTTGTGATGGTGGGGTAGGTGAACCTACCCCAATAGAACGGCGTCGAGGATCTTACCAGAACGGAGATATTATTTTTCATAAACGTGGCGTAAATGGCCGTTCCACGTGATTGCATGGATCCACCGGGATGAACGCGTGACACCGCTGATTCCGCCGGTCCTACTTAGTCGCCACCTTTCTTCCACATGCTTAGCCACAAAGATAACCTTACAAACGCTTCTGCTTAGCGATATCGTTGGAGAAACTGCGAAAATTTCGAACCTCGGCTAATCGAAAATATTTGCTTCAACGCCAGAGAATTTGGCGCAAGAGCTTGTTTTCAATGTGTTGGAAATTTATGGAGCCTCGGCTGATTCTTCGGAGATACGCGAAATTTTTGAACAGAGTGGAATGTCGATTGTGCGAATTGATTTAGAGAGAAATATTTTTGTTTTCGATAAGCTTCGAAAATAAGCATACAATATTCTCTAAGTTCGGGATTTTTAGGTAATTTGATTTAACGTACGTGACTCGGCCTATATTCGGATAATTGGACAGTTGCATATTAAAAATCCGCATAATCGACGAATATGTGCGTGAGAATCTTTTTAAATTTTGTCTCTGTGGTGATTTTGAAAGTTACTACACCGTGGGCCAAAGATTTAGAAAATTGAGAATTATTTAATAAATGGTAGAGAGAAATAAATTCGAAAAGTCTTTCTCGCGTGATTTGAGAGTATCTTTTTATACTTGTCGATTCCTGTTAGCACATTTTTATTTCTTAGTATTATCAACTAGGAATGTCAGAATGTCAGAAAATTACATTTTTTCCGCAATTGGTTTTATGTTTATTTATGCATTAGATAACCGATTAACAGGTTACCCAAGATATAAATTTTTGATTTACAAAAAATAAGATGATGAAATCCTTAGGACGGAATTTGTACTATTTCGAAATATAGTACAAATGCACCCTTTACTAAAAGCAACATCAATTTAAACTCTATTAAACTCTATCAATCTATAATATCTTTGAAAACGTTCCCTTTATTCAGAAATATATCACGAATCTACGCACACAATCATCCCCCAACCGGAGAATTAATTATCACAGGGATCAATTCCATTTCTAATTTCAAAATTTGTATCTAGATCAAAATTATACTCCTCACCGTACAATCTTATGGAAAAACGTTATTAATTTCGAAAAACGAGTGTCGTTATAGGGTGGGATGAAAAGTTAAATTCGAGGAAAGGCGGGAGAAGAGGAGAGGAAGAAGCGAGACTTCCGCTTTGCCTGAATTCGTTTACTTTCTATTGCTAGGCATTTATCGAGGTATGAGATCATTAAGCCGGTCTCTTGGCCCCTGTTGGTCGTGTAACGTCTGGCATCGCCACCTTTTCGGCCAACACCCTCTTGCACCTCCATCGGTTCTCCTCGCCCCATTTGCTTCGCGCCTGTTTGCGCGATAGTAATTTTACTTAACCCCTTCCCGTACTTTAACGAGTATGACTCGAGATGAAGATTTTAGCTCTAACATGATTATCACGAGCATTTTTTGCTAGTTATGATCTTTAAGATATTTATATCTATAAAAGTAAGGACATTAGAGTTTTAGGATTATGCTTTCCATATCCTTATATGATATCTAAAGACAATCCCAATAACCTATAAACCATACTATTCTGACCATGCGATCTCGAGAAATTTGAGGTATCGATGTTTTTTTAAATGACACCCTACAGTTTCTTTTCCATATCCTTACATGGTATCAAAGAACAAACTCAACAGGATCTATAAATCATACTGTTCTAATCATTCAATCTCAGGAAATTTTAGATATCGATGTTTATATAGACGACACCCCATAATAAAGCGATTAGAGTTTACTTCCTTAACAGCAGTATCCTGTAAATTTAACTATATCACAGATGTCACAGATATTTACATTTCGGCAGGTATTGCGGCTATTCTCGAGCATAAGTCTGGTCTGGTTGACGCTTACTACTTGGGCCCAAGTTTCGTCGAGTTAAATGGCACGGTAAGGAGTTAATTAAATTCCGTATTTTCTGCCTTTGCTGGTGTGACCCCCCTGGCCGAAGCCCCATCCTTCTATCGCTCCGCCTCGATCCTCATTGATTTTTCTCGCTACTTTTTTCTCGCCGCTCCTCGCTAACTGCTTCAAATGATTTTCCCGCGATTTCGAGCTCATAAAAGCCCCGCTGAAAACCGTTGACAATACGCCTCGAAATGTTCGACCGCTTTCAGCAGTTCTGCACCGGATTTCAACTTGTGCGATATTTCAAAGAATGTCCCGTGTTTTCCGGAGAAATTTCATTTTACTCTAAATATCGAAATTCCCGCGCTTCGGGTTATATAGAATCATGGATGATTTCTGGTAGATCGGGAGTGAAATTTTCATTTGGGAGAAAGGAATATTCTTTTCTGTTACAAATATTTTTTACCTCGTGAGAATTTCGTGACCTTTATTTCGAATTTCGCGCACTTCGGATTATATAGAATCTCGGGTGACTTTTGGTAGATCTGGTATTTTATTTAGGAAAAAGGAATATTCTTTGCTTTTGATTTTTGATCCGTTCTTCCGGCGAAATTTCATTTTTGGTACCATTACTTCGAATTTCCCGCGCTTCGTACCATACAGACTCGTGGGTGTCTTCTGATATGTGGAATAGCGAGAAATAAGCAACTAATGCAAAGGAATAAGAGAAGTAAGTTACGCGAGGCGTAAGAAAGGTAGAAAAGTCGAAGAATGAAGGAGTTGGGAAGGATCGGGTGTAATTCCCGTTAAACGCGTAGCATTTATCTGCGGCGGGATGTGAACGAAGTCAAAAACGAGAGATAAATGTCTCCATATTGGATCTGGTGGAATAATGATTGCGGGGACTCGTTAAGCGGTGTAAGAATTAAGGGGCCAGGAAAGGATGGCTCGCCGGCAACTAGGGGGCTTCTTATTACCACTTCATCTGCAATTAACATTTATGGACGGCAACTGTCGGCTGGAAAAACTAATTAAATATTCCATAGTGTACCGGGATCCGACGCTCGCGACCGTCCAGAATAAGGAGCACAGAAATGGAATAAGAGGTGAAAATGGCGAAAAGAGTATTCTTGCGAGGATCTTGACGATCTTGACGATTTAATAATCGGTCTTATGGTTAACCGGGGGTAGCATAAACGCGTGAGACGGAGATGGAATAACGTGTGTGAGATGTGTCGCAATGAAGGAATTGTGACTGATTATTTATTTTAGTAAAATTATTATTTATTTCGACCTATCATTACTATAGTTTAATGGGTCTTATGTTCATACAGGGGTAACATAAACGTGTGTGAGACGGGAATGGAGTGGCAGCTTTAAATGTGTCACAATATAGGAATTGTGAGTGATTATTTATTTTAGGGAAATTATTATTTATTTAGTCCTAGTTTGACGATCGAATAATGGGCCATATGGTTAGCCAGGGGTGATTTATTTATTGGGTGATTATTTATACTAGTAAAATTATTATTTATTTCGTCCTAGTTTGACGATCGAATAATAGGTCTTGTGGTTAGTCAAGGGTTATTATTTATTTATTGGCTGGTTATTTATTTTAGTACGATTATTATTTATTTCGTCCTAGTTTTACTATTAAATAATGGATCTTATGGTTAGCTAAGGGTGATTATTTATTTATCGAGTGTTTATTTATCTTTGTGAGATTGTTACTGATTTCGTCCAATTTATTTTATTTCTGTCGTTTGAGAATCGAAGAAAGAATTGTGTTAAGTAAGACACGCCTTATAGATTTTATTGCGGTGATCATTATGTCGCGATTGAGGTATAAAATTGATCGGTATGAATTTTGAACACGATTCCTCTTAATGGTTATTCTATATTCCAAATAGTATATCGAATGTTAATACCCGTAACGAAATCTTGATTCGTAACTAATTCGATTGCAAGATATACATACCAATCTGCTAATTGTGCCGGTAGTTATGAAAGTGATTTAAGCCAATCGTGTTTCGTTTTATAATGCTCAAGGTTTCGCGCTTTAGATGTATTACAAAATGAGCAATTATTCATGGCAGAGCTAGATACTCGGTTTAATCGCACAATTTTTCGCTATCTTGTTAAAACTAGTTTCACTTTGTTACAATATTAATGAACGCAACATGAAATGAACGATAACATTATCTTCTTTATATTTTAACTCCAATTCGTAAAAATAGCCGAGTCTCGCGAGCGCGTAATTATTTTTCATCCGATTTTTTATTCCCACCTTTCTTTCTTCTTCTCTCTCTCTCTTTTCCTGTTCACCTTTGATACGTTGCACTACGTATTAAAATGAATATTTCACGGATACCCACTTGGCATACGATGCTAGATCGCGAATTAATTACCGCTGATTCTAAAATTAACACCTATGTATTACATTTCCACGAGTTTCTCTACGTAAATGGTAAGGAAAAATTAAATTTACGATTCGATTGAATTATGCAGCAGCCACGCGTAACACTGCTGGTAATTTATTGAAGAAAAACATGCAGACACGAGGATGGTAAAGAAATAATTTTCATTTATCGTTTAATTATCAGATTATTTAGATATTTGAATTAATTGATCGATAATAGAGATCGGCTAATAATAATAAGGTTGCTTACGTGAATTTTTATCTAGGGAAATCAAAATTGCAAACTTTAGACCTCTTCGGCTCTAAAGTGTACTATAGACTCAGAAAATAGCGTACCTTTCCCTCTTCAAAAGTGAAATCGTGAAAGATGATACACAACGGAGCATCCTATATCGACTCAATAGTTCCACGGTTGATTAACTAATTTAATTAGCATCGATATATAATTATTTCATAATGTAATTATCAAATTATTAAACTTTTTAAATTAATGAACCAACGGGGGACGAAAGTGTCGAGATAATGAATATTTCAGATGATATGATAGTCACTTTTCCGATGCCAAGTAAATTTCATTTACGAAAATGAAGACTGACATTCTTCCCGAGCCACCATTCTTCCAAGATATCAATTTTCTTATCTTTTCTTCGATTATAAAATTTTCTGACATACCGAGCTTTTGTGTGCTTTTATTTTTTCAAGGTTGAAATCATTGGAACACTATGATATAATTTTTCAACTCGTTTTAGTCTTCCCATAAGTACAAAATTCTAAAAAATTTGTATTGTTAATTATTTCGTGTTTTTCTCCAACCTTAACTCTTCCCATTAGTATTAAACTTTAAAAGAATATACATTGTTAATTATTTCGTGTTTTGTTGCAATACTCGATTAAAATTACACGTTTTTGTTCCATTGCTATTGGGATATCATACACTGGTTGCTGTTCTACTAAATTTTTACGATTCGACCGACAACATTAGGATTCATTAATCTGAGATTATAGATCTGCATTAATTCTAAATATTGATATGAATCGCTGCTTACTTATCAAAGCGTTTGGATAATGAAGTATTCCGGTGTTCTCGATATAAGGGCATTCGGATAATGGAGGTTCGAATATGGCAGTCTTTACAGTACTTCGGTACGTTGAAATCAGTAGAACCGACTGTTCGTCATTTAACTGTCCAGTTTAGTTTACTGATTCTGTTTCTGATATTGAAATACTTTTGTTCATCGTGTTTCGATTTTAATTGCATATTACCGTGCTATTTGAATTTCTAACTTATTAATTTAATTTTTTGAATTACCGTCTTAATATTATTTGTTCGTATAGAATCATAGCCGTTATTTTTGACGAATTTTACATAATTTTATTTATACATATTGGTACGATAGCCAAACGATATTAAGCACTCATTTTCTGTTTTTTCAAATCGCCGGAACGTATAATATTTAGGAGATAAATTGGTAAGATAACGAACGAAAAAATAACGAGAAAGTCATTGTTACATTTCATGCCTGGTATGGTAATAAGCTTTAGTTCGGAACATTTTTTCACGCAGCATACGGTATGTCAGTAATTTAATTAATGTGTTAAAGTTAAATGGCGCATCTTGTATATTCAAAATTTAATCAATTTTGAAATTAACTGTCCCTTGCGAAAAGTCCGCGCGGCGAAGTAAATGGTCGATAAGCGTTATACCGATGAGATACGCCATAATTATTAACAATAATTTTGAGAATAATAAAGATATGGTGTTTTATATATAGATTTTTGTGTTTTGATATGGGACATGGGGTCGCCATATGTCCCACACCGATAGCTATACGAAAGTAACGCGCGATTCATGGTTCTATGGAAATATATGTAATTACATTTCATCGCGAATTACGCAGATAATTAAAAAGACAAATCGTACGGAATTTTCGGTTTCTTTTCTACGCAGAGTCGGTATATTGTTATCTGTTGACGGTTTACTGGACGTGTCACATTTTACAGGAATATACGTTCCGTTTGTACACTCGATGTACGAAATTTAGTTAAACAGCGGTAGACGAAACACAGGAAAGAAATTATAATTTGAAATTTCGAAGAATTTCTGAAATATGAATTTTCTAGATTTAATAATTCCAAAATTTGTCCCTTTTTATTCGAATCTCTTCTTTAGCATTGTAATATTGTTGAAATACTTAAATCTTTGTTTAAAAGACTTACATATCAATCGGATTTGGTGCACACCCCTACTTTTGCAAAACAAAATATCACGATCTGGTTAACCTCACCTACGATCCATAATCGCAATATCCCTAACTACATTTTGCAAAGCAAAATAATGAACTGAACTCACAGAAAATTTCAATCCGAAAATCCTAACTTCCTAAATACACCCATTCCTCGAAAGGTATCGCGACTCTGAGCATTCGTTTCCGCGAAACTTTACGTCATAATTCGTCGGACTAAAGATCGTATTGGCCCAGAGTAAAATAGCGACGGTATTTGCGGCGATGCACGTAGTGGCCATAAACGGTGATAATAAAAGAGAGGAATGTCATTAAAATCGAAACTGTGAATAAAGAGATAGAGGAGGGGTGGTAAAAGGTATGATGAGGAGAAAAAGAGATTTGAGGAGAAACCGGAAAGGCCAATGCAACGCGGTTACGTGGAAGACGGTATACTAGGAGAGGCAGTAACCCAGGACCGAAACTGGCCACGGGGATATTAAGAAGCAACATGGACGCCGTTAAAATTTATATATTCCCCGGCTAACTGCAGAAGAGGTTTAAGAATTCCCGGCGTGGCTTACCAAGCCAGAAAACGGCCTGCCAGCCGGCTTCTGGTCGATCGTCCATCTCTTACCGACAAATTTACCCCGAGTTACATCCACCACGTTTCTTTCCGATTCTTTACGTTCTTTTACGTCGCCAGGCTATCCTCGAATACTCTATAATAGCCCCCGCCAAACATCCTAACGTCCGCTTGATGTAGCCACGGCTCTGCAACTTTGCCCCCCTTCCTCATCAGTGTTTTGCCTTTCTCACCTTCGTTTTGCTGTGTCTTCTTCCCGGTTACTACGAATGAATTAAATTACTGTAATATTTTTTACTCCATTCCTTCTCTTTCTCTTTCTTTCACTTTGATGCGAGACATGGCTTCGTTGTAATTTTATTCGCACTTTTCGCGTTACCGTGCCTTGGCCAGGTATTGCGCATAAATTTAATTCTATTTCGTCTACTTTTCTTATTTTTTTATTTTTATTTTAGAATTAAAGGACTTGTTCTGACCCTTTTGATAGTTCTATCGTTGAATTGTGTTATATGAAAAATTCATTGTGGCAGGACGTAATCTTCGTTACATGTTCTCAAAACATAATTACGTTTCTCGATAAGAGTTAACATTAACTTTCTCAGAGCCAACTATATATCGCAAACACTTGCAAAGGATTAATCGATTAATTAGTAATACTAAATCGTTCCAGAGGATGTAACGTTGCATAACCGGTAACAGTGGTTCGGAAGCTGTGCGAGGGTTGACACGGGAGATTTTAAACAGGCGTCTTACACTATTCAATAGACATTCTGTACCTGACTTACATAATTCCTACAAACATTCTTCAAACATTTCAAGACATTCGTTAGAAAATCAGACACCTCTAGGTATCCAACAACATTCTTAGGCACAGACAGGAGACATTATATTATCTATCTGCGTTTTATTTCATTACCTCATCTACAGTTTTA
>NW_027470734.1:0-33498 GCF_051020765.1 Lasioglossum baleicum | reverse complement strand
GGCTTAACCCTTTCCACTCGAAGACTTTTCCGCCATGAAGAAACTTTTCGTATGTTTCTATAAATCTCGATGATATCTTTTCACGGTTAAAATATAGGAAGAAAATTCTACGTTTGCATCTGGAACAAGTGAAATTATTTTATCTCGATATTCTGTGCCTACCTATTTTTAACAGGTTGAATGCCACGCCAATTTTACCAGGATTGTCCGTGGCGCCACGATGAATTTTCTATTTAGCGATACATATAACGATGAAATATTCTCTTCAATAGATAAATTACAGTATAGAACCGTGTTTGACATGTTAACTGCGACGGGGATCATCGGATGACCCCCTGTGGCGCTGGAGTGCAATTAAATTATAAGTATTGTCATTTGTTTAAATTATATACATTTCCATCAATCTGGGCGCGCCGGTCACCGGTGACCCCCACGGCGCTGTAGCCAAATCCAGTGCCGGTCACCGGTGACCTCCGTGGCATTCAACCTGTTAACACTTAGCCGAACGTACGCGCCACAGAGACCTGTACAGTTTCCATCGCGCAATTTTCTGAGCTGGCACGGACTGAAATTCGCTATTTGAAATCAAAAACTTCCTAAAATTATTTATGCGATCAATTATATCTTACGGTAACAATTTCGTCCAATGATTTCACATATTGCTTATACAAAATTCAAAATTAAAAGTTTATAATAATTATTTTTTAATGGTTACTCAAAGTGTATAAGTAATAGAGTCAGAAAATTAAGGACAGTAAAGATGACGGACAAATAACGTAAGATAAGTATTCTAATAAAATAATTTCATGGTAGAGGCACTTTCGGAAATCCCGAACATAAAGAAGTAATAATTGGCAATAAAAGACTTCAAAAATTAATGCATGTTATTATAATTATGTTGTACGCTATAGAAATAAGAAGTTCTATAGAGAAAGAAGCGTTCCTCAGGTCAAAATGGTAGATCAACCCGATCAGTCGGCTACGTGTTAATACGGTTATTGTCACTGATTTGTCGATTATGTTGTGGTATTGAAACGAATGGCGACTGAGAGTCAAGTGCAAAGAGTTAACACGTGTGCTCCTACGCACTTTTTATATAATACGGAACCGTGATAAAATTTCCAATATTCTTGGAGTACAATGACGAATTATATTACAATACGGTGAAGAAGTGTTCGAAGTCTTTTATTTACTCGCATTGTGCGAATTTTCGAGAAATGGTTGAAATAGAAAATTAATATCACGAGCACCGTGACAGTCAACGTGATAATCGAGAGTAAATTGGATAACGGTGAATTATTAATTTAATAATAGATATACATAGATAATAAATGTGACAATTGTATATTATAATTCTGCCAGTCTGACACTCGATTCTCTGTGTCTCGCGATTTCGATATACAATTTCTCTCGTTCACTATTTGATTCGCACTACTCTGCCACAAATTTGGTGACTCGCTTCTTTTATTAGAGTCGCCGAACATTCCGATCATACGCGTTTGTCATGTCTCTATCATAAAACCAATTTCACATTGACACTAAACCTACCATGGTTAAATGAAAAAGCAGTAAAATTATTTAGAAAATGGAATAAAGGAGACACTGAAAGATCGATTACATGTATATTCAAAGAAAAATCGCAAAGACAAGTGCCTTGTAATAGAAAGTTGAACGCGGAATTTTAAAATGTTCATTTAGATCACGTTAGATTTAGTGCTAAGAATCCTAAGCCAAAGAGAATCATAGAAAAGAAACAGAAACGAAAGCGAGTAGACAAGATGGAAGTCGAGCCCATCGATAGGTCTGCAATATTCTGAACAATCAAAAGCGTGAGAGGAATTTTAAAAGAAAAATTAGAAAAATCAGAAGAAAAATTAGGAAAATTAGAAAAGATTTGTAAGAGGTCTGTACGAGTGGACAAAGAATGTTTGCCTTCGTTGGGGACCACGTATGGGCTCACATATAAGTAAACTTGTCAAGACACGACAAATTTGGGGAAATAGTCGGACTTTGGCACGTGAAGAAAACTAACGGTATAATAAAATTATTCAGAGATACTCAACTTTTTGCATTTTAATCCTGACAACTAGCTCCACTTACATATTAGAAGAGTATTTGGAATTGTCTCTTCTTCTTATATATATACACATATACTCATCATCTCATTGAACCAATCGCTTTCCTTGCATAATCATATTTCAATAACAAATAAAATTACGAGAAAATTTTCGTCCACGTTCTGACCACCACAGCGAACACTTTTCGCGTCGAGAACTCGATTTCCGGTTACGTCGGAAGTTGCACTTGACGAATTATTGAATGGCGGTTGGAACACGATTGATTGCAGTTAAACTACGGGGCAGAAATTATTTAGAACGGGCTAATACAGGTTACTACACGATACAGTGATCAATTCAGCAAAATTTTCGTATCGATTAATCGAATAGCGTTTTCGGGATTGGAAAATTGGACTACAGATATACTCACATTTAAGAACGCTAATTACACGTTACAGATAATAATAAGTACCTCTGTAATAAACATCTTCGATTATCTGTACTAGCAACCACATATTGTTCAACCAATTTTACCTCTTAGTAATTCAAAATTATCGAATTTAGGAGGGGAGGAAATCGGAAATGTAGATTATTAAAATTTCATTGCCCCTCATTCGATATCGTCAATTTATCATAATAAATTAATCAGGCACCACTAATACTCGAACGAATTTGAATAATTTCGCGGAGAAATTCAGAGAACACTGGAAATTGGACCGCAGCGATATTAGTAGGCATCGCAGTGAAATACTGACGGATTTAGAGGCGACACTAGCGCCGCGGATACGTTCATTAGAATTAATCCGTGGGTCTGGCGGTAATACGGTTTCGTTTGAAATAGAGCAGCTCCTCGTAATTGGAAGATGATCAATGACGGTTCCGCGACTGCAGGGGAGAGAGATCCTTGCGCGGCGGTCTTTTCACCGTCAATTGTCGCGTTCATTTTTAGTAATTTCGTTAAATTGTCCGCGGGAGAACCGGCCGAGTAATGGCGCTCGGTCGTCGGTCCATTGTTTGGCGGCGGATGTCTCGTGGGACGAAGTACTCAAGGATGAAAATGCGGTTTCAGAAATACGTGTACGATTCAGAATTAGCGGAGGAGAGTGGAGATAATAAGATAACCAACGTGGTTAGAATGGAACCGTCGTTTGGAAACAGGCCGCAACGCTTTCATCCTACCGGGCTATCTTCCGAAGGTATTTCTGTGTCAAACAGGATTACCATTGCGACCAGCTGAACGAAGTTTTAAAACGTTCCGTGGAATATCGCGTTTTACAACGTAGATCGATGATTTCACGTTTTTCGGTGAAATTCTTGCCGTTGAATTCACGCGAAGGTGGTTTCTAAGAGAATCTCGCGACAGTGATCAGTGACAATGGTCAGATACGATTTGTAATTGGCGAGCTGATTGAAAATTCTCGCACTAGAGTTCAGTTTGTACAATCTGAATATGTAGCCTCCCTTTCCATAATTTTAAATATCGAATTATCCTAGCTTTATTTCTTAAATCGTTATTTATTTCGAACCTGCATTCGACGAAAAAGAAACGTCTATACGTTTCAAAAATTTAGACGTAACTTAGTATATGAGATAAGAAATATTTAAAAAGGATATACAAACCAATTGTCATTTCTAAGTTATCATGTATCTAATCTAAAGATGAATTTAGAAATACAATAGAAACAATTCTATAAATGACATACGAAAAACATCCTTAATCATATATAATTCAATGCGATTATTTAACTTCTTCATTATTAAATCGACATATACCACTAATACTACATGTATCGAAAAATATACGTATATATCCCTACGATGAAGCATAATTTAATAGAAGAAAACATAAAAATGTAAACAAATTAAATAAAAGATATATTTGAAATAATGTTACAAAGAAGCAATAATTATTCTCAATTATAATAACCCAATCGGTATTTGATTTCCCTGATCACATACACGTCAAATATTACACGTATCCAATAAATCATGGATATCTCTACCAAGAAATTAATCAGCATACAAAACAAATTAAAAACGCGCAAAAAACAATTTAACAAACGACACGCGAGAATCACCCTCAATTCTAAGTACCCTAAAAGGTCATCCTTCGAATTCAAAAGGTACGAGGTACGCCTAATCATCTATACCCACCTATTACCCAGTATACAACGTAACCGCGCGTGCATCGAGCGAAAAATCGTTTAGCACCTAATCGCCACCCTCCTCGCCGTCGACCACCCCCTGCTGCAAGCTGCAGACCGCGCTGTAAACACGCGAGCAACTAAAGCGCCGTGTTTTATCCAAGTACGAAAAAACCCACCTTCGTCAATGACCCAAAAACACTCGAGAAACTCCAGCACCGGCACTCGGTGCAACCGAGTATTTCGCAGTTTTCACATTTTATTCGCGCCTTAACGCTACGGCTACGTGCAGTGCGAAATTTCGCGGTCGGTCAGTCGGGGCTTTTCTTTCGAAATGAGCAGGAAGACCGGAAAGTGGGGTGAAAAGAGGAGAGAAAAGAGAAACGGGGAGAGAAAAAGGAGGCAAGGAGCGGAAAGGAAAGGAAAGCTGGCCGAGTTAATTAGGCTGACGAAGGGCGTTACACGGAAGTAACGTTGACAAATACACTGGCGGACCGTCGCGGTGTGGTTACCGGAAGCGGTAACTGGATTAGCCTGGTAACTTAGTAACGTGGCCACGATACCCGCGCCGAGAGTCGAGAAATTAAAAAATTAAGACCTTAAAAGCATTACCCTGGTGGAGGGTGGTCGAGTACGTGGTGTTCCGCCGCACGGAGTGCCGCTCCATCTGCAGTGGTAGGGGAAAAAAAGACTCGGATTAAAGCTTAATCCAATCTCACCCCCACTCCGCCTCGTTATGCTCAAATTTTCGCCCACCATCGTTCTGTTTGCGTCCAGCCTTCGCTTCCTCGCCCTTCTCGGATCGGTAAATCGGCTATACCGTTTGTTTTCAAACTCTCGCGTGTGTCTGCTGGTTTGAATATATTTATTGACGGGATGGATGGAATTTGGAAACGATATCACTGGTTTGGGAGTATTAGTATTCGTGTTTCTGTGGATAAAACGAAGACCTAATTACGTATTTGTCTCCAAGGTATAATTAAAAATTGTAGTAATAGCAAAAATAAACTCTACATGCTCGCGATCCTTATCACGTACGTCTCGTGTTTTGTCTTCCATATTCGTCTTTCCTGACCAGTTATGATTGTATTCTCGTATAATAAATATTATATGCTTCCACCATTTTACGTTTCGTTGCATTATAATCTCTGAATAATAGCACGATAACAATGGTAATTAAATGAGAGTTATTCGAAATCAGGGTTCACGATTGGTCTGTAGATGAGAAGACTATAAATGAAACAAACTGTTCACACATGTGAGTCGTAATTTATGAATGGCCTATAATACGACTGCAAACAGTATCTGATACATAGCATGTGACAAGGAATTATTTATAAATATATAAATAATATGTAAGCCTACAAATTCGACGACTTACGTTTGGACATCAGAAGAACTAATCTCAAAGAATTTAATTTTCTTATTTGTTTGATATGATACACATTTTTATTGGAGAGTGTTTAAAGTACGTGACAAGGAATTGTTTACAAATATATAAATAACATACAAGTCTACACATCCGACGACTTATGTATGGACATCAGAAGAACGATTCTCCAAGAATTAATGGAAAAATTATGAAGTATTTTGAGTAATACAGAATCCTAATAATTAAAATAAAAATATTACTAACAGCCGATTTGAAAGTTTATAAAATATTAGTTATTTCTGTAACGCGTAGAATATAAACCTGATATCAAATACAAAAATAAATTTGCAACGAAAATATTACCGTATAATTTTAATCTAACTTTATTTCCGCTAAATTCTCGCTTTCCGGTTGTTCGAAAAAACGCATAAAATAATTCTCGGTCCCTCGATACAGGGAATGTAAATAAGACAGTATTTAAAAATCCATCC
Source organism: Lasioglossum baleicum (assembly GCF_051020765.1). Taxonomy (NCBI): domain Eukaryota; kingdom Metazoa; phylum Arthropoda; class Insecta; order Hymenoptera; family Halictidae; genus Lasioglossum; species Lasioglossum baleicum. The sequence goes on along the minus strand of NW_027470734.1, from coordinate 27,434 downwards.
ACGCGACAACCACGGTACAGAAGGGGCGCAAACATTCGGGGCAAATAATTCGTTCCGTTGGGGGCTGATACCCCCGTTTAATGGTCACTCGATAATCGAACGAAAACTCGCCGGTTCACCGTGGCTCCTTTGAAATTTATTAAACGATTGATCCGCCGGTTTAAATAAATAGCGAAATTACATCAAGCTTATTTCGAATTATCGAGAATCGGCCGGGAATGTGTTTAAGGTATAACCGGCGCATAGAGTTGCCGGCACGATTCAAAGTTTGTTCACAATTAGACGGTAACGCGACCGTATTACGGGCAAAGCCGAATCGTAAATTATTAATTTCTCATCGACACCGGCATTGCTCGTGCAGGTACAAATAATAAGATGAATTATTGCTCGAATATTGTATCGCGTGACCCGTTTCAGAGCAACGAGGATTATCGTGCGCAGTAATTAAAATTATTTCCTTGCGCTCGCCGATGTAACAGCTGCGATCTGCTAATTAATTATATCATGCCCGTTTCTGGAGATACTTTTAGACGGGGGTGGAAAAAATTGGAGGAAAAAAGGGTACACGCAAGCGGATTAGGGTAAGGGTAAATGTATGAATTAAGAGGATTACAGAGATTCCAACTGCAACGTGTATGGCTAAAATCGAGACTCCGAGATTCAATTTTTCACGATTATTATCTCAATCATCTCCGCGATTATATTCTACTTGGAAATCAGGTACTCGTTTATCTATATTTCTTTAAATTACATTTTGTTTGTTGATAGCGTGATTCTACTATTTTATTAGCGTAATATCGTGTCGGGACCGATTTTTTAATAATTGTTAGTGGAAGTTCTTATTATAGTAGGAAATTGTAATTAATTGTAAGATTTTCTTCTGCGCGAAAAGATTAAAGACTAGTTCGAATTATAGATAGTACACTGCGTGTATGTTACGGTAAATGTCATTATGTATATTCATTCAACTTGTTTTAAATAGAAACGAGATTACATGTGTATTCTTACATGTGTGTGATACGTTCAGTATGATACACGATACATATCAGTAGTTATGCTGCTAATAAAAGGTTTATTGAAGTTAAAGAATAATTTAGTCATAAGAAAGTTTATACAGATTTACATATATAATATATTCCTATATAAAATGTACTTAAGTTTCATAAATGTGATGAACTTTTGTTTCTCTTGAATATTAGTTAAATTTGTTTTTGATACGTAACTGTTTCGTACGAGTTCTAACAATAAAATTATTTTCCCCACTCTCCAATCTCATTTGACAAGACATGCCAGTCCCTTATTCGAATTTCATTTAGGCTACATTCACGGGACTCAAAATAGCCATTTATTGAACTTTTGATTATAGCATATATATGTATATATACATACAATTAATTATTATTCTTGAGACTATGTAATATAATACTACTAATTCGGAAGTTATTTTTATTAAGAACCTTTTAATTTGAAAAACGCGTAAACTTTCGTTCAGGTTTTCGTTTATTATGTTATTTACGTATTATATCGTTTACATAACGGAACAGTCCAAAACTAATTATAATGTTTTATCCTCACACGATCAACTTCGTTCTAAACCGTCGCAACCACCCTTAAACAGTATCGACTACGCAAGAACACGGAAATAATTAGCCGAATCAATTTTCTGCACACGCATATATGTAAGTCACACACCAACGCGTACTCATAAACCTTGTTTAAATTTCAGCAGCGTGTATCAAAAGGATCGGTTAAGAGCTAATCGGTTTAATCAATCCGCTTACAAATTAAATCGAGGTTCCATTGATTCGAATGGGCCATTTTCAGTGAAACAGCGTGGCGAAAAAAGGAGAAGGTGATAAAATATCGATTATCAGCAGGTAATTTCGGCGATAGCCGTGAAATATTCGCTCGGCACGGTGGAATATGGCGGCCGGAGGGAAAGGGATGCACCGGCTCTTCTCCTCGACGCCATTGCTCATACCGTGAAATTCATTATTCCACGGTTGCGTGTCCGCCAAAAGGAAATAGTTACGGGCCAACCATCTCTGATGGTCGGAGGTTTCTGATAGAATACATCAAACGGGGCCCGCGATGATTCATTCGACCAATTTTTCACGACGAAAAAAGAAAATCGCATTATGCGGCGCAGCACTAATTGAAAAGAAGGGAGAAGAATAATTTGGTGGCCAGAAAGGCTTATGTTCTGATTTCTACTGCTATAGAAACGCCTATACTTTGAAACTCGAGTCAGATATTTGTAAAATCAGACGATAAATGGAAAAATTTACACGCGTTATTTACCTATATAAATTATTTATTTATCCATTGAATTTATATTAAATTAGCAGTAGATCTTAAGAAAGCAGTAGATCAAAAATTAAAAGATTGGCACTGTGATAGCATTCGAATACATATATACAGTGGCATTTCTTAAAACAAAATGTAAATATATCATTTTGTTCACCCTTTGTTCGCAAATATTAATAATCGCTGTAATAAAATTCGGACGAATAATTAATTGCAAATTGTAAAGCGATGCAGTAGTGCTTCCCAACGCAAAAAGTTCGGGTGCATGCATTTTAAAGACGACTGCTAATCGAGAAAGCAATAAAACCACGAATCAAATGTATGGTAACTTGTTCCAAGTATCTCGGATTCTCAGTATAATATTTACACTTGCATCGTTCATTTTTAAACGGAAGCGACTAATTACGTATGCATACCTGTCACGGCACGTGTAATTGATACGTCATTGTAGAAAAGAAGAAAATTAACAAACAAACGACGATTAATAAGTGAAAGGATTGAACGCAGCATACACGACGCACCATGAATATTATTGACCATGCATGTTGCGCCCCCTGTCAGGTCTAACATCGGTGTTGTCCTAATTATCGTATCCTTGCTAATCCTTGACGGGAATACCCGAGACTAATCGTACCAGACACGAGATAAGATAATGGTTTCTGAGTTACAATGTGATCGGAGTGTATCGGATTACGAGGAAATGCGGCCCGTTCTAAGTGAGCTTTAATGACTTGATTGGGTACAAGATGATCTTCCGGCACCATAAAATTCCTTATCTTTCGAAATTCGACAGTTGTCTTGGTAATAGAAGTTTCACGCAGGGGACAATTGTCGGAATTGTAGTACTTTGAACAGCTATTATCTGATGTATGTTTCATGTAATTCTAATTTGTACGTGTACTCATACATGAAAACATACATAAACGTTTCGAATTCCTGCTTTCCAAAATTTATCAAAGGAAATATAAACAACGAACTGACGTTTTCAAAATACTATGGTATCTATAATAAGAAGGGAGAATTGAAAATATGCGAATAAAATTAGAAAACAATTGAACGATGTGTACGAGGTATTTAATGTAATTATGAGTCATGATGGCGCTAGTGTGTTAACGGCAGAGTCGACTCAATTCTATGATAATAATAAAAAATATATTTTAATTAGCAACACTTTTTGTCACCCGTGTAATAAATATTTTATAAATTACAAATGTTGAGACTTCGAGAATACTATAGCATTTCATTTTCAACACTTAATCCAATTCTTTGGATTACTCTAATATAAAAATCTTAATTATCCAACGACTCGTATTTTAAATTTGATATATAAAAATAAGAATAATAATACGCGTTGAAAATCACGATTTCGATAGAATTTTGTTTCAGTAAGGTTCTGAAAAACTGCTTTGGTATTGTTAAACCAACTACAATGTGACATACAGTTTCATAAAAAGAGTAAATATAGCAGGAGCAGAGAAACAGTGGCGGAAATGAAATATTTCAAGTCCAGGCAAAAAATAAATTCAGTGGCAGGAAAATTTCAAACTAGTTTTCCTGATGGAAATGGAACACGGATGTCAAACAATATGCTAACTACCGTGCATCACGATAAACACACAACGGTTCGCGAAAGTATTCAAACACTTGTATTTCCGATTTTTAACGAATAAACCGCGTTGATGTCCGTTAATTTAAAATTCTCAAAATAGCATTCCAAAGCAGAACGAGAGATAAATTTCGTAAAACGAGTACCGAACCGATAGTATTGAAAAATAAGTCGATTACATGTATAGAAACTACTTATCTCGAATATACTGTAGTTGTATTGTAATAATTTACTACTTTCATCATATTTAATTTTTTTTTAATACTAATATTTAATATTAAATAATATTACGAGAACGTTTAATATTTAATATTAAATAATTAACGACGCGAAAGATTCCAAGTACAATTATTAAAATACAGCAATAAAATAAATGACGTTGCATGTATCCAACGGCAAATAAAAAATGGTATGTGTAAATAATGAGAATTAAAATAAAATTAAACTCGCTGTAGTCAACGTTTACAACGAAACTGGTAGGGGAAATTTTCCAGCGATGTTGTAATTCTATTTTAGTTAAAGCTCAATGCACTAATAAAATTCTTTCAGCAGAAATTTAACAGCATTGTCTTCCATATGCCACGCTACACACCATACTCGTGCAATTGGTCTTTATTTTCGAAACCTCGTTGTTTCGATAATACGACGAAACTACATTATTTCCAGAAACTTTTTACAGTCATAGCATGTTTCGTGTTTGCTTTATACCCTTTGAATAATAAAACATGACCGTTGTCGAACAATTTTACTCGATACAATGGCTTTCCTAAGTACGTATGTATAACTTATACGAAAACAACTCGTGATAATTTTGATAAAAATATTAAAAAAGAGCGAGTGAATTCGAACCTAATTTCACGATTCTAGAAACTGTGTAAAAATACGAATTTCACGATGTTTTCGAAACTCGAAAGCTTTTCAGAGAATAATAGCGGAGTGAGTAACATCTGGATTTATTTAATTTTCAATTTTCTGTTAAAGAAAATTTAACGTCATTTCGGAATTCTCGAAACATAAAATTTTGTTAAATCTCGAGCACTATTGAAAGTTTTCAAACTTTTAAATTTTGAGGAATTCGTCTGTACACAAAATATTGAAAATCAAAAAGAACTATGCTATTTTCTAAAATTAAAGTGTCAAACATTACAAAGGATCGAAACACGTTAATTCATGGAAATTTATTTCGATATGAATTATTATAACAAAAATCAACCGATAATAATTTCTCCCAATTCGTTGCGACACCATGAAATTATCTACATATAATTCATTTTCTACTCGATATATCACCTTCGTGAAACAACTTAATTCTGTACTAAATCGAATACAAAAGAGAATCAACCGGTGAACAAATAAATAAAATAAAATAAAATAATCGGTTATATCCCAAGACTCTCGTTGTCTCTCGAATCCAGTGTGCCAATTGAAACGATAAATTACGTAAAACAGCAGCAGCCTGTTCTTCAAACTTGCAACGCATTTGCACGATGTTTCACGTCAATATTCGAAGGTTGACCGGTTCGATATAAATTAATGTAGCAAAAATGAATGGAGACGCAGTCGCCTGTTTATTTAAACGAGACACGCGTCCAATCCGGTTTTTACATTTGGGATTAAATTGAGCTCGATAGAATTGTTATACAACGAGCATTCCGCTCGCCACATGTAGGATTAAAACTTGATTTCGCGTCCTCGAGATATACGCGTGCATGAATGCGCTTATAGCATGCCTCATTCGCGCTATAAACATTTTGTCAAACCGTGGCCGGTTTACGCGGGTTTATTTTCCAACGGACGAAATGGCCGAGCAAATTGCATTGTGAGAAAGATTTTCAGATGCAACAAAGACTTCGACCCGTGGTTATGTTCTTTTGAACGTCACGAGCCTGAATGCTAATCCCATAATGCGCGGCCTTTGGGAACGAGGATGACGAAACGCTCGTCGTTCGTTTCGACGCTTTATCAAGTGCTGCTGTCGCGAAACGTGAGCATACACACGTGGCTGCAAGCTTTCCTCCATCAGATACGTATGTAGAACAGAGAGCTGCTTCGTGACAAACGATTGCCAAATGATATTCACTTATTATCGGTATTGTCTTCCTCGAGGCACGAAATGCTTGCGAATTCGGAAATATAGATGCGAAATTTATTCCTCAGAAATGTACGGAACGAAGGAAATGAATTATTAATTTCTAGTTCTGACAGTTGAAACGGTCGCTACCACTACCTAAATGTAATGCACACCTAAACATAGTTGACATAATTGATAACAATTAATGAAAACGTGAGATTAAACGCGGCGATCGGGGCAAAAATTTTAATATCATTCTGTTCCCTAAAATATCGAAGTTCGATAATTTAAACCTACGATACTTATATTAAATTACGCACAAAATATGTAACGAAAAATCTTGTATTTACAATGTTTTACAATTGTGCCGGTAATTATGAAAGTGGTTTAAGTCAAAATTTCCAAAAAATGAGTTTATCAGTGATTTTACACCATATTATTTTTAACTAAATTTATTCAATGTCATTTTTACGATATCGTCAAAAATGAACCATTATATGGTGGTTGTAATTTCAACATTATATGGAATTCATTTAGTGTTAATTATGAAAGTGGTCTAAGTTAAAAAATTTTGGTATCGGGTCATTCCTTTCTACCGAATGACCGTGATTTTGGGTTGATAGAAATGAAAATAGAAAAAGTAAATTACTTGTACAACCCTGAGCATTATTATGAACTGATAGAAAAGTGTAGAAGAAGAAATACATTTTCCATAAAACGAATGTTACAGACCGATTTTATTTCAACGAAATCACTAGAAGAGTCAATAACAAGAAGAAGAAAAAATACCGCGGGCGAATCTATCTCTTGGCTGCAAATACAATGGATGAGATTCGTGAAAAATGAAACATATAAAATGTTCTATAAAACTACTTTAGATGCTCTTGTATTCCACGTTTTGGATCTTTTCCCTAAAAGAGGAAGACCCAAAATATACGGAAATATTAAGCTACTTCCTTTATACACCACCACTAGGCCAGTATTGGAAGAAAAACAACTTATATTATGTGTTTACTACCATATATTCCTTCAATTTCTCAGGAACATTTTGAAAATCTTAAAAACTAGAAATGATAAAAATGCATCACTTTTTTAGAATCATTGATAAAAGTTCATGAATTACTTCATTAAGTTTATTGTTTCAAATAAATCTCATAGTTCTTTAGTGATTTAAGTCATTTATAAGATGTTCAGTTAATTTTGAAAATAGTTCGTCAATTTAAACTTTAAAAACAACATATTCGTATGAAATTCACACAAAATTTCATATTCATAATAAATTTCCATTAATCAAGACTAGTTAAATTCTAAATAAAAAGGTCGCATAATGTAAAAATATTTTTTAATTTGTGCAAATGCAATTCATTAAATATCTCGAAACAAGAAATATCTGACTTAGACCACTTTCATAATTATGGGCACAATTATTCATCTTAAACGATTATGTCCCTAGCAAAAAAAAAAAATTAAAAGAATACGACGAATAAATCAATATAAATGGATTTATCCAATGAATGCTTGAATTTGTATTTGTCCAGTTTAAAAGCAAAATAACATTATTACTTAACACTAGATTTACAGGACCCGTCAATGAGTTGCTGCAATTGTACAATATTAATAGATTTAATCAATTTATGTTAAGTTTGTTAATATCGTAACTGTCTTGAAATTAAACTCATGGTCTTATTTTTTAGAAAAATATGTAGTTTTATTTACCGGTAAATCTGACGGGTCTCCATAAAGATAGGTATTCAAAAACGTCCGTAAATCTAGTGTTAAAGACTACGACATGAATGCTGATCATTGTATTAGGTTGGTGCGTATGAAATGCCGGATTTTTAAGTGAACATATAAATTACATATCTATTAAATAAATAACAAAGTGGAACACTTTCGAGATAATTTTCTTTGAAATGTAATTTTCTGCTGAAATGTAATGCTGGCAATGAACAATACGACTATAAACGGAGGTTATGCCAAAAACAAAAGCATAACGAAAACAGCGAGAGAAACGTTCACATGTAAAGAAATATTTGATTTAATATATGGACCATTTATTTTGAAAGTAGTGTAAGTCCATTTTCTTTTGTTTCGAGAAAATTAAAGGTTAATATATTTGTTGATTTAAAAATACAGGCAAATTATATGAGGTCTGGCATTGTTTCTATTGTTTTATCAACATTTAATTTGATTATACAGATTTGTTTTTGGCGAATTAGACTACGATAACACATATTTATGAGCTGTAAATGGACTTACACCACTTTCAAAATTAGACAATTGTAAAAATCGTTTAATTTCAATTTTGAAAAATTAAATATCGCTTAAAATATACTTCATTTCAATATTATTGTGTTTACAAATACGCATAACAACACATAAAATTAACAGAACTTATCAAAAATTTCCATACGTTGTGCTTGATTAATACGTTCTATACATTTCTTCGAGCAATTACAATTTTTGGATTCAAATTGTTTTGCAGATTTTCCTCTTTTTGTATAGTACTTTTGTCCATTATTTCGCTTAATTTTGTTTATTTGTTGCAAATATTTTTCTTTATTTTGTTCTGCAGAATCCAAGTTCTCAATAACAAGATCTTCATCTGATGAAGATTCTACCTCTATAATTCTTCTTCTCTTTTTTCGATTCGTTAATTTGTTGTTCCTAGCGAAATTATTTTCATCCTCTGAATCTAAGATTATTCTTCTGTTTATATTCATGAGCTTTATGTCTGTGTGAATTTATTTATAATTAAATAAAATAAATATTTTCAATTGTTATAAGATAATAGTGGTTTACCATTTGTTCTTACCTATATCACTATCTGATGTTAATATGAAGTTAGCCATTTTATCAAAAAAATAGAATAACTAACCTAAATTAGCAACTCTTGACACGTAATATCACACTTAATATAAAACAAATGAAAAATAATAACAAATTGCTGATCGGCATCCATCAGCTATGCCACCTACCTCTGTCAATTGACTTACACCACTTTCATAATCGATGATTATGCAATTTTATTTACCGACCGATTTTAAGTTGTACAAAACATGGGATTTTTTTGAGAAATTAAACACGGACTAGTTATATATAAAAAATTTACATTAAATTAAGCATGAATTACGTGATAGCTCATTTTTCTCAAAAATGGACTTACACCACTTTCAAAATAAACGGTCCATATGTAAATCGTGTGAATTTCGTCCTATAAAAAGAGCTGCGTGGAATTTTAATTTCTGTCACGCCATATAAATCTAATCTCGTTGCTTCATCGTGTCAGACAATTTGTCGCCATGATTACACGCCATCGTTACTCCATGGTTTTCCCCCTTCGTCAGGATCATAATATCGAGTTGGTTCGCGAATGCAGGTTTACGAGGGTATAAACGATTATGGCGGGCCAGACACCCGCAGGATTTATAAGAGTCGCGGTGAACTTTGTCGCTGAAACTCATCACACACTTACAGCAGCGTCTCCCCTAACGAGCTGTAAGCTTGAAGTTATTGCACGCTAGCACGTCGGAGTCGCCTACGATTTTTAATTTAGACCTTGTTCCCGCGGTAACGCGCGGCCATTTTTCTCTGCTGTGTTCGCCTAGCCGAGAACAGGATGTGGAATAATTTCTTTATTAGTTTCCACTGTCGCGATTCTTAACACTCCAATACCCGAGGATACCGTTCCTTTTATTCGCCGATTGCGCAGCCCTTTCTTTCCATTTCCGTAAAATAAGGGAAAAATTCGAGAAGAAGAACGGAGGAACAGCGACATCTACAGGAATAGTGATAAAATGGAACAGGACCTGTGATTTTCAAGTGTTCGTCGCAAATGGATTAAATTGATTTAAAAATGATAATAATAAGATAATATAAGATAAGGTATGTGTGTTGATTAATAATTAAATAATATTTCTACTTTGATATATTAATTAAAATAATTTTATCGAATATTACATTTTTCTAAGATAATTATGTAACAAATAATTATATATAATTATTAATCAAGATTGATTAAAAATAGGAAAACTAAAATAATAGGATGCCTATAATAAAAGCCGGGTATTTAAAATATAAGAGAAAAAAATTATTAATAAATTCTGCAACAAATACTGGAACTATGAACGTGAAGATCATGAAGATGAGAAGATACCTGAAAAAATACAGATGAAGAGGATATATATTACAATTAACGAAAGAAGTCTAATTAAGTAATTCATTAAATAAATACAGAAACAATTTACACGTTCTAATATCTATTATATGGATAATATCATTAAGAGAAATAAATTTATCATTTGTATTTATATCTGAAAATTATTTATATGTGTAATCATTTTGTATTTTATTAATGCAACTTAACAGAATACATTAATATTTTCACATTATAATTATATCATGCTTATTTAATTTTTTCTATCTCCATATCTGCTTTAATATTAACCTTACCATACAGCCTAAACAACCTAAACAACGTTTACAAATTTTTAATTAAAAATTCTATATTATCCACTTGGCTCTCCGATTTCCCTTTCTGTTCTTCTTAATTTCTATCCCATTTCTCCTAAAATTTTTTCTTTTACATTCGTTATTTATCTACAGGTGTTCTGATCCGTCGCGACAGGTCTAGTGTTAACGATACTTTCAATCCATGCTACAAATAATTCAACGATATTCCACCAATACCATCTATATTATGTATATTATATTGTATATATTACACAAAAGTCAATTCGTTGTATATAATCTCTTATATAATAATATAAGATTATATCTCTTATATAAACAGTCCAAAAATTCAAACACCTCGTCAAGATATTATTTCGCCTGTTTCAAGGAAAACACGGTCGAAAGGCGTGGTTCATAGACAGGACATAACGTAAACACACGACTCAGGTTTCGAGGTTAACTTCCGTCCATGCCTTTGTCTCGCAGCTACACGTTCCATTCCTCTTATTCCTAACCGTATTTCCACGTGCAAATATAATTTCCAAACGTACCATGAAAATACCTCGAAAAGACACGTCTTCAAAACAAAAATCTAATGTTGACTATTGACGTGACTATAACGTATACGCCTTACGCTATATAATTGTATTGTTTTGTATCTGGAATTTGTTTTACACCGATTAAAATAGTGTAAAAATCATAATTATATAGGCGTATAAGTTGAGATGCATAACACAACAAAGTAATAAATTAATTTTTATAGGAATTAGTTTATGAAATACCTGGATGAACACTATTCTACGAGCGAGTCGTAATACTCCCTGGCTTGAACGGAAAGTTCAGCCCCACGTGGCAGAGAACGTATTAACCTAACAGTGAAATAGTTCCACGTGTGACTAACTATGCACTAAATCATGGCACGTGTCATCGAAGCTCAAATCGTAGAACAAAGGGTTAAACCTAATGACAAACCAGTTCGCAATATCTTAATCCTTACCAGTAACCTCTCCTTCCTTGACCAACGACAATACTTGTCGAATTGCCCGTGGAACGACCACCATTAGTCCCAGCACCTTTCACTTCTCGCCACGCCGCATGCACGTCGACTGCGCGCGCCACCCAGGCTGGGTTAGGTTACCCCCACCACGCGGGCGCGCGCATGCGCGTTCGGTGCGCCTTGAAAAACTCATTTAAACGCCGGCCCGTTCGTATATCACCACGCTGACACGCAGGAAGCGCGAAAAGCGGAAGAGCTGTTACGTTGATTTGAAAGAAACAGAGATCGTGGAAAATTGCTCCACGGGAAACACGTTATACGTTCGCGAGATGTATCTCTAGCCCCCGTCCGGCCGTGTGTGCAGTTCATTGCCAACAAATCATGCAGGGAAAAAATTTTATTACCAAGCCAGGGTATCTGACCCGTTACCGACGAGCTTTCGTCCTTTTTCCAGCCGCATGGCCCATCGATTTTCCTTTCGCCCGGTCGTACAAGGGTCCCAGTACACCTAGAAGATTATTCGCCTTCGGACAACTGCATGATTATTCTTACTTATGTCTCGCTGCGTCTATTAATAACATCGATCCCTGCAATTCGTTCACCGAGATCTCTGTTGGATTAAGGTTAGCTGTTACTGGATCTACGATAAATGCGAAGCAGGATTAATCGATATTTTTGAAACGAAGAAATCTTGGTCGTTGCATTTTTGGTGGAGAATAAGCAGGATTTTAATGGCGACTTTTAAAAAAGGATAGATGTTTCTACGAAGCACAATGGGAGTTTCAGTATGGAAAATGTGATCTACGATTTCTTATTCACTCCAAGGACGAAGAAAATTCTATGAACCTATCGGGAATGAAATATTTATGGGTATAAAAATGCAGTAGTATCGTGATTGCTTCATTCGGTCTTGTGTCAAAAATAATGGGGCTTTTAAACAAAATTGAAGATTTTATATAATAATTTATAGTTAAAATTCTATTATAATAATTGCAGTGAAATTCTATAATTTTAATCGGGTTTGGGTTACATCTGAAGCATTTCGTTTCTCACCAATGCTGAACTTACCACGTATCCTGAATCCATAGCATTCCTTTCTTCGACTGCAGAGCAGAATGGGGCTGCAGTCGAACGCCACGATTGATGAGAATACTTCATATATGCCGGAGAGCATTAAAGAAATATAAGGAAAATCTATGGATCTGTTTAGAGAGTGACTCGAGGCGTACTGTACCATGGAAAATCTCGAAAGAAAAATAAGAGAGAAGAGGAAGTTCAAATTCCAACGTTCTTGATATTAACTCGACTTATCTTCGAGAAATAATCCTCATCGCACTGTTCAAATAAATGAAAATTATTCACGTCACATTTAATTAAAAACTCGAGGCGGAGCTAATAAAATATTCATTACAATTATTTCTAATATTGTGACTAAAAACGAAATGATATTTGAGACACGAAATTAGTTTCTTCGAATGTGCGTATACTTAAACTGTCATTTAAAATAAAATGCGAAACTTCAAATAAATATAAATGATAAATAATTGGAAATAAATAAAGGAAGGATAATACAGGATTTATAAAAGAAAATAAGGATCATACTCTTCCACTATAGACAGAAACACAGGTTCTGAATTCTGAAAAAAATTCTAATCACCTACTAATGTATTCTATGCTATGATATTTTTGACGAAGTATTCCTTCTTTTCGATTTATTTTTTGCATATGCAATCGCTACTCTGCTAATCGGATCACAATTTTCAGGACACCCTGTGTACTGACAGGAGTCTCTAAGAGGACGTTACAGATACGCGAGACTTAGCATTGGAGATTAGACCAGGATGTTCAAAGGAAGCGACCCATCAGCCTAGACTTCGATACATCTTACTCCTAAAGGACAGCGAGACCATTTTTCCATCGGGGACAACGCAGTTGGAGGAAAAGACGGAACGTTACAACGGTATCCACGTCTCCGGGATACAGAGACAGGTCCGTTTTCTATTCATTAAACGTTCGCGACTGCTCGTTAAAAGTAGTTAGCTGTCCCGAAAGTCGTTACTCAAGCGGCAAGGCATCGTTGTCCTGACCGTTTTACCCGTAAGGAAACTTCCCTTTCTTTCTCGCGTTTCCCTTGCCGGAATGCTTGTAATTCCTTTTTATAATTAGCCGCCTCATTACCATAGTTACGATCGAAAGTGATTATCAAGCCGCTCCGGGCACCGTAGCCCCCGCCACCCCGCGGTGCTATCGCGTAATTTCATGGAAATTCGTCTGACAGAGGGTACGCGGACAGAAACCGGAGAACGACAGCGGAAATAGTGCAGAGAGAGGGTAGAGGGAAGGAAGGAATTATACTTGGGAACAGCAAGGAGTTAGCCGAAAGAAGTGTACATCAGGGAATTATTTGACCGGTGGTGAACGCTTGGAAAAAATGAGGTAGTTTCTAACGCGTGCTCCGGTCGATGAAGTTCTTGTGCAGGCAAATTTATGTTTTCGTCTAAAATGAGGAATTTTTCTATTTTTTTTTTTTTCATGTCAATTATAGTCGTGTCCTTAATTAACAACTTCGTTGAGTATTTTATTGTCGATTGTTCAAAGTAATTACTACTCGATATTAACCCTTTGCACTCGAGAGGCGAGTCTCAGTTTTATATATTTGTTTTAATACCGTAATGTAAATAACGAATATGAAACGAAAAATATATTAGGAATAACTATACGTGAAATAAACCAGTAACTTAACCCAAATATGTACATTTCTTATTTTATTTCACTATTAACCCTTTGTGCTCGAAGAATTTTCTCGTGGTGGAATTTGAAGCTTTTCTTATATCTTTGTATCCTCGCTAGCGCCTTTTAACCATGAAACGAAAAAAGTAAAGCACGTGTTTGGCTTAGATTATCAAAAGTTACTTTGTGTAAAGTTATTTTTAATATATTTATCGTTTCGTATTCGTTATTTAGGTTATGGTATTAAAACAAATGGCGACTGACAGTCGCCGCACGAGTGCAAAGGGTTAAAACTGTCAGTGAGGATACAAAGATACAAGAAAAGCTTCAAGTTGCTGTTGATCACCACGAAAAAGCTCGTCGAGTGCAAAGGGTTAAGGAAAACAGAAATTATCATAATTGTACCTATTGCGATAGTTTGTAATGTATTTATTATATATTTTTTTTATTGTTACAATTGTGTTCTTAATTATCAATATGTTCGCGGATTTTATTATCGGTTGTTAAAAGTAATTGTGACTCGATATTAATGGAAACAGTGATTATCATAGTTATACTTGTTGTAACAATTTAGGATATATTTATTATGCTGAAATAAAAAATTTCTCTTCCCTTATTAATGATATTAAAAATAATTTGACAATCATTTTGATATTAAAAGATACCAACACCCATTTCGATATAAGCCAGTATCACTCTTAAATGCTTCATTTAATTGTAGAATTACTTTCTATCATATCGCACATTTTTCCATCAAGTATAGGTAAGCATACGAAGGTGGAAAGCCCAGCTCAATCGGAAATAGATCCATGTCAGGAGATAATTCACATGATTAATCGCCACTCGCATATTTTTATAATTTATCAATAAATTATTATCGCCGTCTAATTTCGTCTAGAACAGGCACATTCACTACGGCACTAACTTAAAATTTCGTAAAATATTAAAATTCGAATATAAATTATTATACCACACACATCTAAAATACGAAACTATGTCAAACATTTAATTACCATTACAACACCTATTGGGATTATTGATTTGTAATTGTAAAATAATTACGACCTATATACATTTAAAAAATTTTTCATTACTCAAGGAAGATTCTTTGAATGCCACTCCAAAGCGACTGACTCTAGAAATGTCAAGAGAGTTTAGAATGTTAGAGAGAATATCGTCCATACCCCAAATTCTAATCAAATGTTTATATAAACAATCCTCGGAATTTCGATCCTATAAACTATTTATTCACAGCCTATATCGTACATTGATTTCTGGAGATTACAAGACTTATGCTTTCAACAGCACCCGAATAAAATGCAACGTATTAATTTTCCCGAAAGTGGCTGCACGTCTCTACCAACAAGAGCAGCAAACTATTCGAAACTGGTAATTACGAGCACTTTAGTACCCCGTGATCGGACAAACAACAACACCCACCGGATTGTTAAACATCGCAAGGGACACGCGAGTTGTCCCGCAGGAAGCTCGGCAGAGTATCAGAAGGGGTAGTAAAAATGTTTGCCGGTCGATACGGTGCACCGAGCCTCGACATTGAACGAAATATTCACGTGCAAGTAAATGTTCCTTTCTGGAAACGGGCAAGGAAACGATTTTACGACAGCGGTCGGACGTGGCACACTATGTCTCGACGTATATCCTTCGCCAAGGAGAATCGCACTTAAGTGCATAGCGACGTGTAAAGGGGGATGTGGTTCAAGCAAACCGCCAGGAATTTACCGGACGCCTTGCCAGCCCTGCTTCCACCACCTCCCCTCGCCCCATTCCTGTCTCCAGCCATCCACACTTTCGCGTAGCATGCAGGAATGCAATGTTACAACCGATGTTTTATCCCTTCCTTCTCGGCATTCGTCTTCCCTAAGAACACGTTTCGAACGTATAGACAGCTCGATGTATTCGTCGCACCGATACGTAAGATTGGTATTTGTTACACGGTGTCACGGTGAACAAGGTTTTTCGAAGATTGCCCAATCGATTTGTAGCTGGATACGGGGTTGCGTAATCGGGGGTGACGGCCGAGATCAGTGTCGGTCGTTCAGACGTCAGATCTCGGTATCTGCCCTCGTGACGCTGTGTTAAATCATGCAAATTCGAGGGACGATCGAATCCGCAGTGACGGATTAATCAACCACGTTTAACGGTACGCTTAGGTATTTTCTTTAAATAAAATTCTAGGGCGATGATGTTTCAGTTGACATAGGTCGTTAAAGAGGAATAAAGAGAAGGTTTGATGTATCGTAATTCGTAGCAAAAAATTCTATATTTCCGAACTCGTATCTTGGGTAAAACACGATGGAATGTCGACTGTGGCCTGGAAGGTTCGAAATTTGGTGGGAGAGATTTTCTTAATAAGGAAGAAAATTCAAATTCGTCATTTGTTAATAAGAGAAGTACGCTGACGGACATGCTCAGTGTTTATAAAATAAAGCTTTTAACCCTTTGTTTCGAAAATTATACAGTACAACAATAGTGCAAATAAAACTGACATTTAATTGAATTTGATTCTTCCATTATTTTTTAGTCGAAGTAAATTGCAAATAAAACACTTAACCCTTTGCACTCGAGAGATGCCTCTCAGTCGTTTTAATGCCATAGCTTACATTCGAATAAGCGATAGTAACTATTGTAGGAAGCTTAATTTTAGGAAAGTAGGATTACAGGATAACATCAAAGTTACCGATAGACAAATGTTGTTTTTATCGAAATCAAACTTTGAGTTTCGCGGGCTTTACAGGGGACGAAGCGCGAATCGACGAAAACTTTAAAAGAGACGCAGAGACTTTTGCGAGATTTGAGAGATCCGATAATATCGTGATCAAATTCGAAGAAGCGTTTTTTGTCTATCTACTCGTTAAAGAGTGAAATTTCGTGAGTTCTATTAGTTCCTTTAACTGTTCTCGTATCTTCGATTCTTTCCATAAACCAAGGCGAAAGAAACCCACCTATGGTTTTCCACGCTATATTAAAAGTAACTACAAGCGAAATATCGAAATAAAATACTTCCGTTCATTACAAAGACAAACGTATAATTTTCTTTGCATATTTTCACATACGGGGTATCACCGAGTTTATAGAAACGTAAGAAAAGCTTCTTCTTCATAGCGAAAAATTCTTCGAGTGCAAAGAGTTAAAAGCGTTGGGAGCTACAAACTTGAAATATAATTCAGAGTGCAAAAGGATAATTTACGATTAAATTCGTTAGTATACGACGAGCTTTATTGTTTCCACGCTTTAGTTTTAGCCAATTTCTATTCTAATTCATAATCGACACTTGATCACCATGTATGCCAAGTACCTGGCCAATGGGACAATAATTCACCTTAAGTTTTCAAGATCTGTTTGTAATCTCTATCTTTCGACTTTAAAATCGGAAATTCCATCATTTATATCAACCAATAGAAAAATACGTAGCTCTACCAAGAGTCCTTATAAATCTAAAAGTATTTCCTCAGAGAGTCGTCTGTTACTAATCGTCAAGCAAGGCCCATCTAATAACGATATACACTATTATATCGCTGTCACTGCATCTGTCACACCACGTTAGATTGATCAGATAATAAATTGAAAGAACGTCTCTACATAAGAAAGAAAAATAATTTTATGGAAAATATGTTTTCCGATCAGGCAGTTGATATATATGCTCGATCGAACGAGAATGTCAGTTTGTGTTCGTGTATGACAGTAATACACACACCGAACGTTCAAACGATTTTCAAGCTCTGTTCGGTAACTTCGTTTGAGTTCTGTTTTAGCCCGACTTTTATCTGAACTCTGCTCGTGTAAAAAAGCTAATTAACCTCCACAAATAAATTCGAACGATGGATCCAGATGTATTTGCTGAATAACGGCGAACAGTTCATTGGAATTTTCCTGCAAAGTGCCGCACCGTGAAGTTGGAAATAAAAGAATCGCTAAAAGTACTAACCCAGAGGAAGAGGTGGCCCTAGAAATAACTGCTGATAACCGTTAAACGTAGGTTCTCTCTAAGGTGAGCAAGGTTTTCACCTATGCCGATTTCGGTGACCATTTTAGTACCTTCTGAAATAGTACAGTTCTATTTCCACCCCGTATCAATGATACGTTCTATAATATATTCGACATACATATACGTATGCTCTTACGTTAGTTCTATTTTGATTAGATCGACAGGGTATTGATTTTTCTAAATTTTACATAAAAATATCGTCTAAAGACGATAAATATAATTCTGTTTTGACAACACGATGCAAGTGAGATATTAAATTATTAAGGATTATTAAACTTTTGAGTTAAACAGTTTGAGTTTGGGAATTGTAGGCAATGTAGGTTTTATAGTAGGTAAAGCAGGTATAAGAATATTTGTTTTCATCGAATGGCTAGAGACACATGAATGGACTAGATGGTAATTATCAGATAACACCTTACTCACTTACTTGCTGACGATTATTCTTCACTCTAACCACACTTTAGCTTCTTGTATAATGTGACAATAACCTTATAATTATTCGTCAATCTATCATTACATATCAATTTTGGAATCATGGAAATATTTTCAAAAGGTATTTCTCTGAGAACTTAGTATACTTAAACTCGATAATAGTCTCTGCTACATTTCTATCACTTTAAAAAGTCTTGTAAGTTATAAAATCGAATTTTAAATATAAGATAAGCCAATAGAGCTACTGACGAGCGACCCTAAGCCCATTATCTCTAATGAGAATCGCAAAGATAGTAATCATCATCGTTTCAACCCTTTACACTCCTCTATCGAGTACGACTGAACATCAGTTTTCATCGGATGAATTTTTATTCAAGAAAATCGGAAATAAGGAAGAAAAATAGTTCGCACTGCAAAGGGTTAAAAAATGACACCGAACCGAACGAAAATCCGAGACACTCGTGAATTAAGACAGGTGAACTCTCGCCATGATTCATCCCCGAGCAGAAGCCCTGGAAATCACACGACTCGAAGAACCAATGCACACACAGAAGCCTAACATGGTGGAGTGACCGTGTACGTACGTGTGTGCTCGACTGCACAGTCGATTGCACGAGACCGAGCATGGTCGTAAATAAGCGATGGCTATCGCGTAATGCACTAGCACTCGAGACTTACCACTCGGCATGTAATATATTAATTACAAACAATTAACCATTCTTTGCCCCGGGGCTACGTGACTGCGCGCCCTTGCCGAAACTCCTTTCACCCTCTTTTCGTGCGGCAGCCCTCTCTCACGTGCTGCTTTCTCTCGGTTGGCACACTCGGCCGTTTGCACGACGGGAGCTCGAGGTGGCGCAAACCGAGGCTGACGAGGAGCCGAGGTAGGAGGCGCAAGGCGGTTACGTAGAACGTAATGGTCGCTAGGCTATTCTCGCGTGCCAAGGGGTAGTTTCCCTCGCAGCCGCGGCAGCCAGCCTACGGTTTATGTGCGGCGAGGTCTGCGTTCAAGCGACGCACCGGAGTAGATGAACGCGGAGGGACGCTCGCGACGCGACTAAGTACATGCGTCATCCTCCACTCGCCTCTCCTCCTTTCACGGATGTATCTCCACCTGTCCCCGCCACCCTCGCAATCGCTTCTTTCCACCTTCCATTCGTAATTACGCACTTAATTGCACGGGCCTCCTCCTCTTCCCCTGTAATTGTTCGTTAAACCCTTCGTCGCGCGGTTTCGACAGGGTCGACTAGGTTCGCGTGCAGGTTTGAAAGGGACCCTTGGAGAGGCGCGACGAAGTTAGCGACGCGGTAACTAGCGCCGCGCGCGGCGTCTCGGTCGCCAAGACGTAGCAGAGACGCACGCGGCTCGTCGGCCAGCGATGATTTAATTAACGCGAGCAGAAGAAGCTCGGCTTGGGATCGGATAAATATTCTTAAGAAGAAACGCGGAGACAGCGACCAGCTCGTATAGCGCGTTGTCGTAGCGAGCAGCTTCTTTTAAATTCCGCGTTCGATCCAGGACGGCTGACCCAATCATGCAAATTAGACGTTATCTTATTAGTTGCTTTATCTCCCATCCGTAACAGCTTGCACATTTTACTCCTGCAATTTCGCCTCCGCTGGGAAACCGGTCCCGGGGGTCGATAAACCATATCTGCTTTTATTCTCCTTTTTACTTCTTTCCTTTCTCTCGCAAGTGCGGTCTCGACAACGTTGCCTTATTGCTGGCTTAACCAGCCCGGAAGAGCTCTACATAGAAATGCGCGCCAGGTATACACGCGGACTCCGCTTCGCGGACATGTACGAGGGTGCAGACTTATGCACGCGTTTCCTCCGCACAACGGCGATCAATTCACAAAAGTGGCTGCGTTCTCCACTCGTACGACGATTCGGTGTTCCTCGGGGGAAAACCAGCCGGCTCTGAGCGCTCTTTCTTTCTTCCTCCGACCGCCGATCGTCGCCGCGAGAGCAAGAGACAGAGAGAGGGAGAGACGGGACGGAGGAACCCTCGGGAGAGGATGAATTGACTGGAAGTAAACGATCCTGAATCGAACCAGACGAGCCGTAACCGGTCCTGGAGATCGACTCGACTCGACTCGAGCTTCTGCTAATTATTCAACTGGCAGTTGTCAGTAGGAGTCACGACAAGAGGCGTTCATCGACTTCGCTCCGGTGTAGCGTTAATTCATTCCATCAGCGATGCTGGCGGTCTGGCTTCGGTCTCGGCTGTTGCCGCAGGACCTCGTCGAGCACTCTGGCAACCGGCCAGTCTTTTGCCAGCGAAACAACGGCAAACGCGACATTTATTATACAGAATCAAACGGGAAGGATGGGTACTAATTTCCGACCGTGATTCGCGTTTTATCAACCATTCCGCGTTTCAATCGCTCGTTTCGCCATTCATTTTTAACCACAGGCTCGATTATCCATCGCACTCCGTATGCTGCGCTACAGTCAAGACACTGACTTTCGAGAGTTTGTAATTTGAATCGAAACGGAGCCATGTCGATAATTTATATTGCGAGTGATCAATGTTCATGGATAATTCATCTGTGAAATTTCAAGGTATGGAGGTTCGTATTGGAGTTTCAGAAACAAGCGAACAACCTTTTGACTGTAAAAAATATCTCACCAACATAGCTTGCGGGTTGCTGACAGACGGGTCTCATCAGACGGGCTATAAATCTATGCTCGAGTAAATTTTTGATCGTTCTGTAAACGATCGAGAGTGAAGAGTCCCGAAAAAGGAAAAACCCCTAAGTGTGGAGGTCCATATTTTTCAAGAAACTGGTAGAGTTAAGTATGGACATAGCGAAAAATAAATTCTCCAGGGCGAGACGTTTTCAGTTCATTTTTGAGACACGTATCCCTTCGTACAATCCCAGATACGCTTTTTACGTTATCAAATCTATAGTTGGTTACACAAAAATTCGGACTCACGTCCATAACTACCACGAATACCATACCCTATATTAGCAACAGTCCGGTATAACAATTTTCTGGTACAAACTCTAACCATTTAATCGGAATTGACATAAACCTCTTATTCACCTTATTATCGAATAAAAATACGACAACCGACTCTATCTACAGATTGTAATATCGTGGACAATTTCCACCATATTCGCGTAGCTTTACGAAGACCACCGAGGAAGCGAGGACTAAAAGCGCAAACCTTAGGACAATCGGCAAAACCTGGCCGATGCGTCAGGTATCGGGAAGCATGTGCATGGTGGCAAATAGATATAAAAGAGACAAGAGCGGTTGCGGAGTAAATCATAAAGTAAGTTAGTGTTGGCTTAGAATCTTAGAGTTGGTATAATGTTAGTCAGAGTTAGTATAGTGTTGTTAGAATTCGTTAGAGTCGAGTTGCAGTTGAAAGCGAAGAGTAATTCGACTCCTCATGATCTCCCACAAATTTGCATTACTAATTTATTTTATTAAATATATATCTCTCCCGTTCTACAACAAGATAGAGCATTTAAAAGAATTCTAACGTGACACGAACACTCAGTTTAACACTCCTCACACATATTTCTCCAAACATCTGAAATTATTATTCAGCAAGTCGGAGTCCTTATCCTTTCAGACTCGATTGGTTCCAGGAACGCGTTATACATCTAACGTTTATACGCAGCTGGACTGAGGTCGACCAATTCTGAGAAGAAAATTCGCGACGATTCAGAAGCGTCCTGATAAACCCTGCGATATCTTCTAATCGCGCAAACGCGGTTAGCCCGAGAGGATATTACCTGGAAATTCGAAGATAGAAGCCGGGTCACGTTGGCAGCGATATAAACTCCTGACCACCGGAAGGCGACAACGCCGGCTGTCGAATAAACTAATTTTCGTTAGCAGTAAAGGAAGCGACGAGAAAGCGTCGTATTCCGTGGCGCTGCGGCCGCAATAAGGCGCGACCGCAACGCCATCTCTGACCGGGTTATACGAGATTAGAAGGCGGGTTATATCGGAAGCGGAGAAGTTATACGGAACGATGCAAAGAAGAGGTACTTGTCGCCGACAACGAGAATCATAAACGCTCCGGGCGTCGCGGCGGCGGGGGGCAAGCGCCACGACGGTGGGGGCTGCGACTTTACGCGATCGTCGGAAACGGACGTGGGTGGACGGTAAACGCGGGACGCGCCGGCAATACGATGGAGGAAGCTGATTCCAGAGGGGGCAGCACGGGTGTATCGGGGACCAATAAATTCCGACAAATTGTATTACCCCGCGTTATATACTGTCGCGCATGAAGTCAAACGGCCCGTGCTCTCTCCGCCCTCCGGCCACGAGCATCTCCTTCCCGAGGTACCTTCGTAAACCTCGCGACGCTGTCATTGGTTATTGCCACCGAAATACAGGCGCGCGTCGGAACGGAAACGTTGCACTTCCTGCGCTGCCTCCTAGAACCCTGTGTCTTATTCCATTCCTCCAGGTTTCCTGTGTTTTTATGTTTCATTTTCTTCGTTTTTTTACTGTTCCTTCTATTTTTATTTTTCTTTTTTTCTTTTTGCGGTAGCACAGTATAACTGTCTTATAACGATTGAGAGTTTATTTAGTTTCCGTAGTGAAATTTCGTTTGATATCGTGATATCGCGGACTGGTGGACTCCAACCCTTTCGCTCCGGAGCGCTTAGGACAAAATGTGACAAAATGTGCATTAAGTATTTACTCTTACGAGTAGTTGACGCTGAGGTACGGAAGATTACGAATTAAGTAGAAGTCGCTTCTTGTTCTGTAAATTTTATTATGATATTTATTATGTTTAATAATATCATTTTACTTTTTAAAATATAAACATTTAAAAATATATTTGATATGAACGTATATATACGCTCTTCGTACCTCGGCGCCCACTTTTCCCGAGCGTATATACACGCTCTTCGTATATGAACGGTCACTCTTCGAGGGCGTATATATACGCCTGTCGGAGCGAAAAGGCTAAGAAGGGACAGATTAAATAAATATGTTTTTTGTTAAGAAAAGGTGTTTAACAATCCGGTAGATCTTTGTCTATAAGGAGTTTATTTGAGAATAATCCTGTAATAGCAAATTCGTTTAATATCAAGTGCGAATCGTACCATGGTTTCTTAGAACTAGGGCTATTAAAAAGGTTCAGATCTTTCGTTTTCGTTATTACCGAAGACAAGTGTAATTCCGTGTAACCTTCGTATTTTTATTTTACTATTTTAATTCTTACTATTTACGAGTGTACGAGTATGTTAGAGGTTGGTAGTTGTGGTGCCAAGAACGTAATTGAATCCGTGAGCAGAAAGGGTGAAATGAAGTATGGTTGTCCGGCAACTTGCCTTGTATGCACCATATTATTAAACGCAATTAAGAATGCGTGTAACTACGTCGAGTATTAATTGAGTCACGAAGATGTAGGTATGAAAGGTATAATAAAGCATGGGAATACTTGTCCCACTAATCTTCTACCTAAATTACTACTAGTCTCTAATAATCCTCGCGAATATTCGACGCTCAATCGAATATATCCCGAAGATATCTGCTACAAAAATATTACAGTTTCACGGATTTTCCACCATGTACACGTGGCCTTAGAATGTATAAATAAAAATGCACTTTTGCAATGTGTCAGGCCCAAGAAAACGTCGCAATGCGTGTACATTACATGAAAAAAAAATATAAAAAGAAGAACACTGCGTTGTAGAGAATTAGTTGAGTAATTGTAGAGTCATTAGACGAGAAAAATTAGTCGTTAGTTGTAAAGAGTTAGACGTGAGTAGAAAAAGTTGTAGACAGTGAGTTGTGATCGAGTTGCTGGCCGAGTTGTAAAGATAGATTTATATCGAGAGATAATTCGTATCTCCAACCGTCATCAGGCAAATTCATATAATTATTTAACAAATTACCACCACCTGTTCAATCCCACTCCCACGATATAATACCCCTACATTAAATTACCCCTAAATTAAAAAGACAATTTGTCACCTCTCGCTGTTTCTCGATACATCACGCGCAACTTTCTGCGAGTATCGTAAAATCGAACGCTCTAAGATATTTCTTATAGTCCCCTATTCTGCTTCCAGTTTCAGTCTCCCGTTTGCTGGCCGACCTTGCAAAAATTCTTCTCGCATTTTCCCAAGATATATAGACGGCGTTCATTGTCTCCTGGCGAGTTGTTGGAAAAATTTATTCCACTCCCCTCCATAGAAATCAACGGCACATTTCCGTGTAACCTCTCCCCACCCTGCAGCGATCCTTCGCTTTTAAATTTCATCCGGTTACCATCCACTTGTCCCTTTCGACGTCCCAGCCAACTTCTTCCCTGGAACCGATGCCAGTCCGGCAGTTCCTTACGAGCGCCACCTCTGCGCGTTCGCCAATAAGCTCGCCCATCGATTTCCCTTCCGTTTTCTATTGCCTCTGTACCCCCTTTTTGCTCGTCTCCCTCGCGAGCTGCACCCCCGTCTCTCCCCGGACCCACTCTCTCTCTCCCGCCGTCACCCTCGATTTTTCTCCCAAGCGCAGATCGATGATCGCGTAATCGTTCGCCATTCACCCCGCTGCTTTCCTCGTTTTCTTTCCGTTTTAATTTTCGACGTGTACTCTGCTCCCATTGTTCCGACCGTTTCCCGCCATCATTCGAGTCCACTTCGCCGTTCCCTCTGTCACCAGGCTCTATGTACATACATCGAAATATCTCGCTGTTTTTATTTCTATCGCATTGTCGCATTGTTTCGCGTTGTCCTTTCTCTGTCCCGCCCGTCGACGCGCCCTCGCGCTGTCCTTTACCCTCCGACGTGTCCATTGTCGATCCTCCATCCGCCCGATAGGTATTCGTTTTACTTCGAACGTTCTCGTCGTGCTTTCACGTGCTCCACCGCTCGTGTCGCGCCATCTATCCCCTCCGCGACGCTTAAAAGCGCCCTCTCGGCGCTCCTCGCGCCAACCACTGCCACCGATTCCACACAAGCGATTCAAATCGGTCGAGCTACTGTGCGTGTCCCGCAACGAGTCCTCTCTGGCCAAGGAATCCACGTCTGATTCCGGTGAGAATACAAAGGAGAATGCAAGCTTCGAATTTAATAAGTTTAATTTATTCAGATATATCGACAAGTTTTTCCCGTACTTTAACCCTTTCGCGTCGGTGACTATAGTCACCCGCCACAAAAGGACACCCGCATACGATGGGTGACTATAGTCACCGACCACAAGATGTCACCTATACACGACGGGTGACTATAGTCACAACAATGGAGCCAAAAGTTAAAATTAGGGTTATCGCCTCGCTTTCCTCTGTTCGCAAACAATTGCAAGCGCTATTGCGATGTTCGATTTATTTGTCGTGAACAGAAAAATCATTTTGCTTCTAAAAGCAGTGTCACAACGTCGTTTTTGAAGCAAAAGACTTGGCCCCGAATGCTGAAGACTGCGCGCGCTTAATGTTCCTGCTTTTGGTAGGGTGCTCCGTTCTACACAAGGGACTTCACGGCGAGGCCTGCCGTAGCGAAAGGGTTAACCGTTTGAGTCCCAAAGGATTTTGAAGAAACTCTGTCAAAGAGTCCCAAATAGCGTTATCGCGCTTTCTATAAATGAGTACCAAAAGACCCAAACGGCGCGATAGCGCTTGTTTTACTTTACATCGGTGAATCCCAATCTGAGCAATAACGCTACTTGTATGTGTTAGTAACGTGATTCTCGTGTTTTTCTCACATTTATTGCATATGCGTACTATAAGTTTATTAATATTTCAAGTTATGTTTGATAAAAATTTTTGAGAAGATAACAATGAATACAATATGTGTTATTTTGTATTATTGCACTATTTTTATAATATTCTACCTATTGTAAAATATATTATATATATTGAAAGAAGGAGCTGTGTAAGGTACTTGCGTCAGTAAATTCGAGCGCGCGACTTCGACAATCAGTGACGCACCATCAATTGTCGAGAACGTTCGAAATGTGCTGGGCCTTTTCAACATGAAATCTGAACACCGCGATCGCGCTGTTTGGGACTCAAACGGTTGAGTGATGAAGATTCTAGCACAATCATAACAAGCCAAGCTCGCAGAATAATTTTTTGCCAGTTACAATCTTTAAGATATTTAAAATATTTATTGTATATCATCACTAGGACAACGATTAGTGGCGAACGGTTCCTCAAGGAGACGTGTGTGTTGGCTACGAATTGTTAATCGACTGTGTTTTATTTGGATACTGTTCAGCATTTATATCGATCCTTGATATTCGAGGTGTAAGGGTAGAGGTTACAAAAACGGAAAAATGAACAATATTTATTGCCCCGTACTGTAGGTAATTGGAATAAATGACATAAGGTGTGAGGTCGGCAATATGTTTTTTTTCAAGGAGTAATAATATTGTCGAAACGGTATTTCGAGGATTAACATGTATAAAAGAAAAAGGATTAGATTTTAATTCCTCAACAATAGTATCGCGTAAAACTGATTGTCACAGGTATCACAGGTATTTACATTTCAGTACGACTATTCTCGAGCATCAGTTTGGTCTGATCTGTTTAGCGCGCGTTGACGCCTACTACTTTGGGCCCAAGTTTCGTTGAGCTAAATAGTACGGGAAGGGATTAACTCGTGGGTTTTTTTATGGAAAACTAGACAAAGGTTATTTGCACACGTCGAAGAAGTAAAATTATACTTGACACGTATTAACCAAGGAAAAGTTTGTATAAACTGTGAGAACGTTTGCTATATTTATAAATTATCAATTACGTCTGTATCTCAATCTGTATCTCATTTGCGGTGCCGAAGAGCTGAGGTGCCGAAAGGTCAATAGACGAAAGCCAAGTCGTCGACAGATTAAAACACCGACAAATCAAAACGTCGAAA
>NW_027470733.1:0-33520 GCF_051020765.1 Lasioglossum baleicum | reverse complement strand
CGCATAACGCATAACGCATAACGCATAACGCATAACGCATAACGCATAACGCATAGCCCATAACGCATAACGCATAACGCATAACGCATAACGCATAACGCATAACGCATAACGCATAACGCATAACGCATGACGCATAACGCATAACGCATAACTCATAACGCATAACGCATAACGCATAACGCATCGCGCATAACGCATAACGCATATCGCATAGCGCATGACGCATAACGCTTAACGCATAACGCATAACGCATAACGCATAACGCATAACGCATAACGCATAACGCATAACGCATAACGCATAACGCATAACGCATAACGCATAACGCATAACGCATATGGCATAACGCATAACGCATAACGCATAACGCATAACGCATAACGCATAACGCATAACGCATAACGCATAACGCATAACGCATAACGCATAACGCATAACGCATAACGCATAACGCATAACGCATAACGCATAACGCATAACGCATAACGCATAACGCATAACGCATAACGCATAACGCATAACGCATAACGCATAACGCATAACGCATAACGCATAACGCATAACGCATAACGCATAACGCATAACGCATAACGCATAACGCATAACGCATAACGCATAACGCATAACGCATAACGCATAACGCATAACGCATAACGCATAACGCATAACGCATAACGCATAACGCACAACGCATAACGCACAACGCACAACGCACAACGCACAACGCACAACGCACAACGCACAACGCACAACGCATAACGCATAACGCATAACGCATAACGCATAACGCATAACGCATGACGCATAACGCATAACGCATAACTCATAACGCATAACGCATAACGCATAACGCATCGCGCATAACGCATAACGCATATCGCATAGCGCATGACGCATAACGCTTAACGAATAACGCATAACGCATAACGCATAACGCATAACGCATAACGCATAACGCATAACGCATAACGCATAACGAATAACGCAAGACGCATAACGAATAGCCCATAACGCATAACGCATAACGCATAACGCATAACGCATAACGCATAACGCATAACGCATAACGCATAACGCATAACGCATAACGCATAACGCATAACGCATAACGCATAACGCATAACGCATAACGCATAACGCATAACGCATAACGCATAACGCATAACGCATAACGCATAACGCATAACGCATAACGCATAACGCATAACGCATAACGCATAACGCATAACGCATAACGCATAACGCATAACGCATAACGCATAACGCATAACGCATAACGCATAACGCATAACGCATAACGCATAACGCATAACGCATAACGCATAACGCATAACGCATAACGCATAACGCATAACGCATAACGCATAACGCATAACGCATAACGCATAACGCATAACGCATAACGCATAACGCATAACGCATAACGCAAAACGCATAACGCATAACGCATAACGCATAACGCATAACGCATAACGCATAACGCATAACGCATAACGGATAACGCATAACGCATAACGGATAACGCAAGACGCATAACGAATAGCCCATAACGCATAACGCATAACGCATAACGCATAACGCATAACGCATAACGCATAACGCATAACGCATAACGCATAACGCATAACGCATAACGCATAACGCATAACGCATAACGCATAACGCATAACGCATAACGCATAACGCATAACGCATAACGCATAACGCATAACGCATAACGCATAACGCATAACGCATAACGCATAACGCATAACGCATAACGCATAACGCATAACGCATAACGCATAACGCATAACGCATAACGCATAACGCATAACGCATAACGCATAACGCATAACGCATAACGCATAACGCATAACGCATAACGCATAACGCATAACGCATAACGCATAACGCATAACGCATATGGCATAACGCATAACGCATAACGCATAACGCATAACGCATAACGCATAACGCATAACGCATAACGCATAACGCATAACGCATAACGCATAACGCATAACGCATAACGCATAACGCATAACGCATAACGCATAACGCATAACGCATAACGCATAACGCATAACGCATAACGCATAACGCATAACGCATAACGCATAACGCATAACGCATAACGCATAACGCATAACGCATAACGCATAACGCATAACGCATAACGCATAACGCATAACGCATAACGCATAACGCATAACGCATAACTCATAACGCATAACGCATAACGCATAACGCATCGCGCATAACGCATAACGCATATCGCATAGCGCATGACGCATAACGCTTAACGAATAACGCATAACGCATAACGCATAACGCATAACGCATAATGCATAACGCATAACGCATAACGCATAACGCATAACGCATAACGCATAACGCATAACGCATAACGCATAACGCATAACGCATAACGCATAACGCATAACGCATAACGCATAACGCATAACGCATAACGCATAACGCATAACGCATATGGCATAACGCATAACGCATAACGCATAGCGCATAACGCATAACGCATAACGCATAACGCATAACGCATAACGCATAACGCATAACGCATAACGCATAACGCATAACGCATAACGCATAACGCATAACGCATAACGCATAACGCATAACGCACAACGCACAACGCATAACGCACAACGCACAACGCACAACGCACAACGCACAACGCACAACGCACAACGCACAACGCATAACGCATAACGCATAACGCATAACGCATAACGCATAACGCATAACGCATGACGCATAACGCATAACGCATAACTCATAACGCATAACGCATAACGCATAACGCATCGCGCATAACGCATAACGCATATCGCATAGCGCATGACGCATAACGCTTAACGAATAACGCATAACGCATAACGCATAACGCATAACGCATAACGCATAACGCATAACGCATAACGCATAACGCATAACGCATAACGCATAACGCATAACGCATAACGCATAACGCATAACGCATAACGCATAACGCATAACGCATAACGCATGACGCATAACGCATAACGCATAACTCATAACGCATAACGCATAACGCATAACGCATCGCGCATAACGCATAACGCATATCGCATAGCGCATGACGCATAACGCTTAACGAATAACGCATAACGCATAACGCATAACGCATAACGCATAACGCATAACGCATAACGCATAACGCATAACGCATAACGCATAACGCATAACGCATAACGCATAACCCATAACGCATAACGCATAACGCATAACGCATAACGCATAACGCATAACGCATAACGCATAACGCATAACGCATAACGCATAACGCATAACGCATAACGCATAACGCATAACGCATAACGCATAACGCATAACGCATAACGCATAACGCATAACGCATAACGCATAACGCATAACGCATAACGCATAACGCATAACGCATAACGCATAACGCATAACGCATATCGCATGACGCTTAACGCATAACGCATAACGGATAACGCTTGACGCATAACGCATAACGCATAACGCATAACGCATGACGCATAACGCATAACGCATAACTCATAACGCATAACGCATAA
Organism: Lasioglossum baleicum; assembly: GCF_051020765.1. NCBI lineage: Eukaryota > Metazoa > Arthropoda > Insecta > Hymenoptera > Halictidae > Lasioglossum > Lasioglossum baleicum. The sequence continues at coordinate 29,950 of NW_027470733.1, read as the reverse complement.
CGCATAACGCATCGCGCATAACGCATAACGCATATCGCATAGCGCATGACGCATAACGCTTAACGAATAACGCATAACGCATAACGCATAACGCATAACGCATAACGCATAACGCATAACGCATAACGCATAACGCATAACGCATAACGCATAACGCATGACGCATAACGCATAACGCATAACTCATAACGCATAACGCATAACGCATAACGCATCGCGCATAACGCATAACGCATATCGCATAGCGCATGACGCATAACGCTTAACGAATAACGCATAACGCATAACGCATAACGCATAACGCATAATGCATAACGCATAACGCATAACGCATAACGCATAACGCATAACGCATAACGCATAACGCATAACGCATAACGCATAACGCATAACGCATAACGCATAACGCATAACGCATAACGCATAACGCATAACTCATAACGCATAACGCATAACGCATAACGCATCGCGCATAACGCATAACGCATATCGCATAGCGCATGACGCATAACGCTTAACGAATAACGCATAACGCATAACGCATAACGCATAACGCATAACGCATAACGCATAACGCACAACGCACAACGCACAACGCACAACGCACAACGCACAACGCATAACGCACGACGCACAACGCACAACGCACAACGCACAACGCACAACGCACAACGCATAACGCATAACGCATAACGCATAACGCATAACGCATAACGCATGACGCATAACGCATAACGCATAACTCATAACGCATAACGCATAACGCATAACGCATAACGCATCGCGCATAACGCATAACGCATATCGCATAGCGCATGACGCATAACGCTTAACGAATAACGCATAACGCATAACGCATAACGCATAACGCATAACGCATAACGCATAACGCATAACGCATAACGCATAACGCATAACGCATAACGCATAACGCATAACGCATAACGCATAACGCATAACGCATAACGCATAACGCATGACGCATAACGCATAACGCATAACTCATAACGCATAACGCATAACGCATAACGCATCGCGCATAACGCATAACGCATATCGCATAGCGCATGACGCATAACGCTTAACGAATAACGCATAACGCATAACGCATAACGCATAACGCATAACGCATAACGCATAACGCATAACGCATAACGCATAACGCATAACGCATAACGCATAACGCATAACGCATAACGCATAACGCATAACGCATAACGCATAACGCATAACGCATAACGCATAACGCATAACGCATAACGCATAACGCATAACGCATAACGCATAACGCATAACGCATAACGCATAACGCATAACGCATAACGCATAACGCATAACGCATAACGCATAACGCATAACGCATAACGCATAACGCATAACGCATAACGCATAACGCATAACGCATAACGCATAACGCATATCGCATGACGCTTAACGCATAACGCATAACGGATAACGCTTGACGCATAACGCATAACGCATAACGCATAACGCATATCGCATAACGCGTAACGCATAGCTCATAACGCGTAACGCATAACGCATAAAGCATAACGCATAACGCATAACGCATAACGCGTAACGCATAACGCATAACGCATAACGAATAACGCATAACGCATAACGCATAACGCATAACGCATAACGCATAACGCATAACGCATAACGCATAACGCATAACGCATAACGCATAACGCATAACGCATAACGCATAACGCATAACGCATAACGCATAACGCATAACGCATAACGCATAACGCATAACGCATAACGCATAACGCATAACGCATAACGCATAACGCATAACGCATAACGCATAACGCATAACGCATAACGCATAACGCATAACGCATAACGCATAACGCATAACGCATAACGCATAACGCATAACGCATAACGCATAACGCACAACGCATAACGCACAACGCACAACGCACAACGCACAACGCACAACGCACAACGCACAACGCACAACGCATAACGCATAACGCATAACGCATAACGCATAACGCATAACGCATGACGCATAACGCATAACGCATAACTCATAACGCATAACGCATAACGCATAACGCATCGCGCATAACGCATAACGCATATCGCATAGCGCATGACGCATAACGCTTAACGAATAACGCATAACGCATAACGCATAACGCATAACGCATAACGCATAACGCATAACGCATAACGCATAACGCATAACGCATAACGCATGACGCATAACGCATAACGCATAACTCATAACGCATAACGCATAACGCATAACGCATCGCGCATAACGCATAACGCATATCGCATAGCGCATGACGCATAACGCTTAACGAATAACGCATAACGCATAACGCATAACGCATAACGCATAATGCATAACGCATAACGCATAACGCATAACGCATAACGCATAACGCATAACGCATAACGCATAACGCATAACGCATAACGCATAACGCATAACGCATAACGCATAACGCATAACGCATAACGCATAACGCATAACGCATAACGCATAACGCATAACGCATAACGCATAACGCATAACGCATAACGCATAACGCATAACGCATAACGCATAACGCATAACGCATAACGCATAACGCATAACGCATAACGCATAACGCATAACGCATAACGCATAACGCATGACGCATAACGCATAACGCATAACTCATAACGCATAACGCATAACGCATAACGCATCGCGCATAACGCATAACGCATATCGCATAGCGCATGACGCATAACGCTTAACGCATAACGCATAACGCATAACGCATAACGCATAACGCATAACGCATAACGCATAACGCATAACGCATAACGCATAACGCATAACGCATAACGCATAACGCATAACGCATAACGCATATGGCATAACGCATAACGCATAACGCATAGCGCATAACGCATAACGCATAACGCATAACGCATAACGCATAACGCATAACGCATAACGCATAACGCATAACGCATAACGCATAACGCATAACGCATAACGCATAACGCATAACGCACAACGCACAACGCATAACGCACAACGCACAACGCACAACGCACAACGCACAACGCACAACGCACAACGCACAACGCATAACGCATAACGCATAACGCATAACGCATAACGCATAACGCATAACGCATGACGCATAACGCATAACGCATAACTCATAACGCATAACGCATAACGCATAACGCATCGCGCATAACGCATAACGCATATCGCATAGCGCATGACGCATAACGCTTAACGAATAACGCATAACGCATAACGCATAACGCATAACGCATAACGCATAACGCATAACGCATAACGCATAACGCATAACGCATAACGCATAACGCATAACGCATAACGCATAACGCATAACGCATAACGCATAACGCATAACGCATAACGCATAACGCATGACGCATAACGCATAACGCATAACTCATAACGCATAACGCATAACGCATAACGCATCGCGCATAACGCATAACGCATATCGCATAGCGCATGACGCATAACGCTTAACGAATAACGCATAACGCATAACGCATAACGCATAACGCATAACGCATAACGCATAACGCATAACGCATAACGCATAACGCATAACGCATAACGCATAACGCATAACGCATAACCCATAACGCATAACGCATAACGCATAACGCATAACGCATAACGCATAACGCATAACGCATAACGCATAACGCATAACGCATAACGCATAACGCATAACGCATAACGCATAACGCATAACGCATAACGCATAACGCATAACGCATAACGCATAACGCATAACGCATAACGCATAACGCATAACGCATAACGCATAACGCATAACGCATAACGCATAACGCATATCGCATGACGCTTAACGCATAACGCATAACGGATAACGCTTGACGCATAACGCATAACGCATAACGCATAACGCATAACGCATGACGCATAACGCATAACGCATAACTCATAACGCATAACGCATAACGCATAACGCATCGCGCATAACGCATAACGCATATCGCATAGCGCATGACGCATAACGCTTAACGAATAACGCATAACGCATAACGCATAACGCATAACGCATAACGCATAACGCATAACGCATAACGCATAACGCATAACGCATAACGCATAACGCATGACGCATAACGCATAACGCATAACTCATAACGCATAACGCATAACGCATAACGCATCGCGCATAACGCATAACGCATATCGCATAGCGCATGACGCATAACGCTTAACGAATAACGCATAACGCATAACGCATAACGCATAACGCATAATGCATAACGCATAACGCATAACGCATAACGCATAACGCATAACGCATAACGCATAACGCATAACGCATAACGCATAACGCATAACGCATAACGCATAACGCATAACGCATAACGCATAACGCATAACTCATAACGCATAACGCATAACGCATAACGCATCGCGCATAACGCATAACGCATATCGCATAGCGCATGACGCATAACGCTTAACGAATAACGCATAACGCATAACGCATAACGCATAACGCATAACGCATAACGCATAACGCACAACGCACAACGCACAACGCACAACGCACAACGCACAACGCATAACGCACGACGCACAACGCACAACGCACAACGCACAACGCACAACGCACAACGCATAACGCATAACGCATAACGCATAACGCATAACGCATAACGCATGACGCATAACGCATAACGCATAACTCATAACGCATAACGCATAACGCATAACGCATAACGCATCGCGCATAACGCATAACGCATATCGCATAGCGCATGACGCATAACGCTTAACGAATAACGCATAACGCATAACGCATAACGCATAACGCATAACGCATAACGCATAACGCATAACGCATAACGCATAACGCATAACGCATAACGCATAACGCATAACGCATAACGCATAACGCATAACGCATAACGCATAACGCATAACGCATAACGCATGACGCATAACGCATAACGCATAACTCATAACGCATAACGCATAACGCATAACGCATCGCGCATAACGCATAACGCATATCGCATAGCGCATGACGCATAACGCTTAACGAATAACGCATAACGCATAACGCATAACGCATAACGCATAACGCATAACGCATAACGCATAACGCATAACGCATAACGCATAACGCATAACGCATAACGCATAACGCATAACGCATAACGCATAACGCATAACGCATAACGCATAACGCATAACGCATAACGCATAACGCATAACGCATAACGCATAACGCATAACGCATAACGCATAACGCATAACGCATAACGCATAACGCATAACGCATAACGCATAACGCATAACGCATAACGCATAACGCATAACGCATAACGCATAACGCATAACGCATAACGCATAACGCATAACGCATATCGCATGACGCTTAACGCATAACGCATAACGGATAACGCTTGACGCATAACGCATAACGCATAACGCATAACGCATATCGCATAACGCGTAACGCATAGCTCATAACGCGTAACGCATAACGCATAAAGCATAACGCATAACGCATAACGCATAACGCGTAACGCATAACGCATAACGCATAACGAATAACGCATAACGCATAACGCATAACGCATAACGCATAACGCATAACGCATAACGCATAACGCATAACGCATAACGCATAACGCATAACGCATAACGCATAACGCATAACGCATAACGCATAACGCATAACGCATAACGCATAACGCATAACGCATAACGCATAACGCATAACGCATAACGCATAACGCATAACGCATAACGCATAACGCATAACGCATAACGCATAACGCATAACGCATAACGCATAACGCATAACGCATAACGCATAACGCATAACGCATAACGCACAACGCATAACGCACAACGCACAACGCACAACGCACAACGCACAACGCACAACGCACAACGCATAACGCATAACGCATAACGCATAACGCATAACGCATAACGCATAACGCATAACGCATAACGCATAACGCATGACGCATAACGCATGACGCATAACTCATAACGCATAACGCATAACGCATAACGCATCGCGCATAACGCATAACGCATATCGCATAGCGCATGACGCATAACGCTTAACGAATAACGCATAACGCATAACGCATAACGCATAACGCATAACGCATAACGCATAACGCATAACGCATAACGCATAACGCATAACGCATAACGCATAACGCATAACGCATAACGCATAACGCATAACGCATAACGCATAACGCATAACGCATAACGCATAACGCATAACGCATAACGCATAACGCATAACGCATAACGCATAACGCATAACGCATAACGCATAACGCATAACGCATAACGCATAACGCATAACGCATAACGCATAACGCATAACGCATAACGCATAACGCATAACGCATAACGCATAACGCATAACGCATAACGCATAACGCATAACGCATAACGCATAACGCATAACGCATAACGCATAACGCATAACGCATAACGCATAACGCATAACGCATAACGCATAACGCATAACGCATAACGCATAACGCATATCGCATGACGCTTAACGCATAACGCATAACGGATAACGCTTGACGCATAACGCATAACGCATAACGCATAACGCATAACGCATATCGCATAACGCGTAACGCATAGCTCATAACGCGTAACGCATAACGCATAAAGCATAACGCATAACGCATAACGCATAACGCGTAACGCATAACGCATAACGCATAACGAATAACGCATAACGCATAACGCATAACGCATAACGCATAACGCATAACGCATAACGCATAACGCATAACGCATAACGCATAACGCATAACGCATAACGCATAACGCATAACGCATAACGCATAACGCATAACGCATAACGCATAACGCATAACGCATAACGCATAACGCATAACGCATAACGCATAACGCATAACGCATAACGCATAACGCATAACGCATAACGCATAACGCATAACGCATAACGCATAACGCATAAGGCATAACGCATAACGCATAACGCATAACGCATAACGCATAACGCATAACGCATAACGCATAACGCATAACGCATAACGCATAACGCATAACGCATAACGCATAACGCATAACGCATAACGCATAACGCATAACGCATAACGCATAACGCATAACGCATAACGCATAACGCATAACGCATAACGCATAACGCATAACGCATAACGCATAACGCATAACGCATAACGCATAACGCATAACGCATAACGCATAACGCATAACGCATAACGCATAACGCATAACGCATAACGCATAACGCATAACGCATAACGCATAACGCATAACGCATAACGCATAACGCATAACGCATAACGCATAACGCATAACGCATAACGCATAACGCATAACGCATAACGCATAACGCATAACGCATAACGCATAACGCATAACGCATAACGGATAACGCATAACGCATAACGGATAACGCAAGACGCATAACGAATAGCCCATAACGCATAACGCATAACGCATAACGCATAACGCATGACGCATAACGCATAACGCATAACGCATAACGCATAACGCATAACGCATAACGCATAACGCATAACGCATAACGCATAACGCATAACGCATAACGCATAACGCATAACGCATAACGCATAACGCATAACGCATAACGCATAACGCATAACGCATAACGCATAACGCATAACGCATAACGCATAACGCATAACGCATAACGCATAACGCATAACGCATAACGCATAACGCATAACGCATAACGCATAACGCATAACGCATAACGCATAACGCATAACGCATAACGCATAACGCATAACGCATAACGCATAACGCATAACGCATAACGCATAACGCATAACGCATAACGCATAACGCACAACGCATAACGCACAACGCACAACGCACAACGCACAACGCACAACGCACAACGCACAACGCATAACGCATAACGCATAACGCATTACGCATAACGCATAACGCGTAACGCATAACGCATAACGCATAACGCATAACGCATAACGCATAACGCATAACGCATAACGCATAACGCATAACGCATAACGCATAACGCATAACGCATATCGCATGACGCTTAACGCATAACGCATAACGGATAACGCTTGACGCATAACGCATAACGCATAACGCATAACGCATAACGCATAACGCATAACGCGTAACGCATAGCTCATAACGCATAACGCATAACGCATAACGCATAACGCATAACGCATAACGCATAACGCATAACGCATAACGCATAACGCATAACGCAAAACGCATAACGCATAACGCATAACGGATAACGCTTGACGCATAACGCATAACGCATAACGCATAACGCATAACGCATAACGGATAACGCATAACGCATAACGGATAACGCAAGACGCATAACGAATAGCCCATAACGCATAACGCATAACGCATAACGCATAACGCATAACGCATAACGCATAACGCATAACGCATAACGCATAACGCATAACGCATAACGCATAACGCATAACGCATAACGCATAACGCATAACGGATAACGCTTGACGCATAACGCATAACGCATAACGCATAACGCATAACGCATAACGGATAACGCATAACGCATAACGGATAACGCAAGACGCATAACGAATAGCCCATAACGCATAACGCATAACGCATAACGCATAACGGATAACGCATAACGCATAACGAATAACGCAAGACGCATAACGAATAGCCCATAACGCATAACGCATAACGCATAACGCATAACGCATAACGCATAACGCATAACGCATAACGCATAACGCATAACGCATAACGCATAACGCATAACGCATAACGCATAACGCATAACGCATAACGCATAACGCATAACGCATAACGCATAACGCATAACGCATAACGCATAACGCATAACGCATAACGCATAACGCATAACGCATAACGCATAACGCATAACGCATAACGCATAACGCATAACGCATAACGCATAACGCATAACGCATAACGCATAACGCATAACGCATAACGCATAACGCATAACGCATAACGCATAACGCATAACGCATAACGCATAACGCATAACGCATAACGCATAACGCATAACGCATAACGCATAACGGATAACGCATAACGCATAACGGATAACGCAAGACGCATAACGAATAGCCCATAACGCATAACGCATAACGCATAACGCATAACGGATAACGCATAACGCATAACGAATAACGCAAGACGCATAACGAATAGCCCATAACGCATAACGCATAACGCATAACGCATAACGCATAACGCATAACGCATAACGCATAACGCATAACGCATAACGCATAACGCATAACGCATAACGCATAACGCATAACGCATAACGCATAACGCATAACGCATAACGCATAACGCATAACGCATAACGCATAACGCATAACGCATAACGCATAACGCATAACGCATAACGCATAACGCATAACGCATAACGCATAACGCATAACGCATAACGCATAACGCATAACGCATAACGCATAACGCATAACGCATAACGCATAACGCATAACGCATAACGCATAACGCATAACGCATAACGCATAACGCATAACGCATAACGCATAACGCATAACGCATAACGCATAACGCATAACGCATAACGCAAAACGCATAACGCATAACGCATAACGCATAACGCATAACGCATAACGCATAACGCATAACGCATAACGGATAACGCATAACGCATAACGGATAACGCAAGACGCATAACGAATAGCCCATAACGCATAACGCATAACGCATAACGCATAACGCATAACGCATAACGCATAACGCATAACGCATAACGCATAACGCATAACGCATAACGCATAACGCATAACGCATAACGCATAACGCATAACGCATAACGCATAACGCATAACGCATAACGCATAACGCATAACGCATAACGCATAACGCATAACGCATAACGCATAACGCATAACGCATAACGCATAACGCATAACGCATAACGCATAACGCATAACGCATAACGCATAACGCATAACGCATAACGCATAACGCATAACGCATAACGCACAACGCATAACGCACAACGCACAACGCACAACGCACAACGCACAACGCACAACGCACAACGCACAACGCATAACGCATAACGCATAACGCATAACGCATAACGCATAACGCATGACGCATATCGCATAACGCATAACTCATAACGCATAACGCATAACGCATAACGCATCGCGCATAACGCATAACGCATATCGCATAGCGCATGACGCATAACGCTTAACGAATAACGCATAACGCATAACGCATAACGCATAACGCATAACGCATAACGCATAACGCATAACGCATAACGCATAACGCATAACGCATAACGCATAACGCATAACGCATAACGCATAACGCATGACGCATAACGCATAACGCATAACTCATAACGCATAACGCATAACGCATAACGCATAACGCATAACGCATAACGCATAACGCATAACGCATAACGCATAACGCATAACGCATAACGCATAACGCATAACGCATAACGCATAACGCATAACGCATAACGCATAACGCATAACGCATAACGCATAACGCATAACGCATAACGCATAACGCATAACGCATGACGCATAACGCATAACGCATAACTCATAACGCATAACGCATAACGCATAACGCATCGCGCATAACGCATAACGCATATCGCATAGCGCATGACGCATAACGCTTAACGAATAACGCATAACGCATAACGCATAACGCATAACGCATAACGCATAACGCATAACGCATAACGCATAACGCATAACGCATAACGCATAACGCATAACGCATAACGCATAACGCATAACGCATAACGCATAACGCATAACGCATAACGCATAACGCATAACGCATAACGCATAACGCATAACGCATAACGCATAACGCATAACGCATAACGCATAACGCATAACGCATAACGCATAACGCATAACGCATAACGCATAACGCATAACGCATAACGCATAACGCATAACGCATAACGCATAACGCATAACGCATAACGCATAACGCATAACGCATAACGCATATCGCATGACGCTTAACGCATAACGCATAACGGATAACGCTTGACGCATAACGCATAACGCATAACGCATAACGCATATCGCATAACGCGTAACGCATAGCTCATAACGCGTAACGCATAACGCATAAAGCATAACGCATAACGCATAACGCATAACGCGTAACGCATAACGCATAACGCATAACGAATAACGCATAACGCATAACGCATAACGCATAACGCATAACGCATAACGCATAACGCATAACGCATAACGCATAACGCATAACGCATAACGCATAACGCATAACGCATAACGCATAACGCATAACGCATAACGCATAACGCATAACGCATAACGCATAACGCATAACGCATAACGCATAACGCATAACGCATAACGCATAACGCATAACGCATAACGCATAACGCATAACGCATAACGCATAACGCATAACGCATAACGCATAACGCATAACGCATAACGCATAACGCATAACGCACAACGCATAACGCACAACGCACAACTCACAACGCACAACGCACAACGCACAACGCACAACGCATAACGCATAACGCATAACGCATAACGCATAACGCATAACGCATAACGCATAACGCATAACGCATAACGCATGACGCATAACGCATGACGCATAACTCATAACGCATAACGCATAACGCATAACGCATCGCGCATAACGCATAACGCATATCGCATAGCGCATGACGCATAACGCTTAACGAATAACGCATAACGCATAACGCATAACGCATAACGCATAACGCATAACGCATAACGCATAACGCATAACGCATAACGCATAACGCATAACGCATAACGCATAACGCATAACGCATAACGCATAACGCATAACGCATAACGCATAACGCATAACGCATAACGCATAACGCATAACGCATAACGCATAACGCATAACGCATAACGCATAACGCATAACGCATAACGCATAACGCATAACGCATAACGCATAACGCATAACGCATAACGCATAACGCATAACGCATAACGCATAACGCATAACGCATAACGCATAACGCATAACGCATAACGCATAACGCATAACGCATAACGCATAACGCATAACGCATAACGCATAACGCATAACGCATAACGCATAACGCATAACGCATAACGCATAACGCATAACGCATAACGCATAACGCATAACGCATAACGCATATCGCATGACGCTTAACGCATAACGCATAACGGATAACGCTTGACGCATAACGCATAACGCATAACGCATAACGCATAACGCATAACGCATATCGCATAACGCGTAACGCATAGCTCATAACGCGTAACGCATAACGCATAAAGCATAACGCATAACGCATAACGCATAACGCGTAACGCATAACGCATAACGCATAACGAATAACGCATAACGCATAACGCATAACGCATAACGCATAACGCATAACGCATAACGCATAACGCATAACGCATAACGCATAACGCATAACGCATAACGCATAACGCATAACGCATAACGCATAACGCATAACGCATAACGCATAACGCATAACGCATAACGCATAACGCATAACGCATAACGCATAACGCATAACGCATAACGCATAACGCATAACGCATAACGCATAACGCATAACGCATAACGCATAACGCATAACGCATAAGGCATAACGCATAACGCATAAGGCATAACGCATAACGCATAACGCATAACGCATAACGCATAACGCATAACGCATAACGCATAACGCATAACGCATAACGCATAACGCATAACGCATAACGCATAACGCATAACGCATAACGCATAACGCATAACGCATAACGCATAACGCATAACGCATAACGCATAACGCATAACGCATAACGCATAACGCATAACGCATAACGCATAACGCATAACGCATAACGCATAACGCATAACGCATAACGCATAACGCATAACGCATAACGCATAACGCATAACGCATAACGCATAACGCATAACGCATAACGCATAACGCATAACGCATAACGCATAACGCATAACGCATAACGCATAACGCATAACGCATAACGCATAACGCATAACGCATAACGCATAACGCATAACGCATAACGCATAACGCATAACGCATAACGCATAACGCATAACGCATAACGGATAACGCATAACGCATAACGGATAACGCAAGACGCATAACGAATAGCCCATAACGCATAACGCATAACGCATAACGCATAACGCATGACGCATAACGCATAACGCATAACGCATAACGCATAACGCATAACGCATAACGCATAACGCATAACGCATAACGCATAACGCATAACGCATAACGCATAACGCATAACGCATAACGCATAACGCATAACGCATAACGCATAACGCATAACGCATAACGCATAACGCATAACGCATAACGCATAACGCATAACGCATAACGCATAACGCATAACGCATAACGCATAACGCATAACGCATAACGCATAACGCATAACGCATAACGCATAACGCATAACGCATAACGCATAACGCATAACGCATAACGCATAACGCATAACGCATAACGCATAACGCATAACGCATAACGCATAACGCATAACGCATAACGCACAACGCATAACGCACAACGCACAACGCACAACGCACAACGCACAACGCACAACGCACAACGCATAACGCATAACGCATAACGCATTACGCATAACGCATAACGCGTAACGCATAACGCATAACGCATAACGCATAACGCATAACGCATAACGCATAACGCATAACGCATAACGCATAACGCATAACGCATAACGCATAACGCATATCGCATGACGCTTAACGCATAACGCATAACGGATAACGCTTGACGCATAACGCATAACGCATAACGCATAACGCATAACGCATAACGCATAACGCGTAACGCATAGCTCATAACGCATAACGCATAACGCATAACGCATAACGCATAACGCATAACGCATAACGCATAACGCATAACGCATAACGCAAAACGCATAACGCATAACGCATAACGGATAACGCTTGACGCATAACGCATAACGCATAACGCATAACGCATAACGCATAACGGATAACGCATAACGCATAACGGATAACGCAAGACGCATAACGAATAGCCCATAACGCATAACGCATAACGCATAACGCATAACGCATAACGCATAACGCATAACGCATAACGCATAACGCATAACGCATAACGCATAACGCATAACGCATAACGCATAACGCATAACGCATAACGCATAACGCATAACGGATAACGCTTGACGCATAACGCATAACGCATAACGCATAACGCATAACGCATAACGGATAACGCATAACGCATAACGGATAACGCAAGACGCATAACGAATAGCCCATAACGCATAACGCATAACGCATAACGCATAACGGATAACGCATAACGCATAACGAATAACGCAAGACGCATAACGAATAGCCCATAACGCATAACGCATAACGCATAACGCATAACGCATAACGCATAACGCATAACGCATAACGCATAACGCATAACGCATAACGCATAACGCATAACGCATAACGCATAACGCATAACGCATAACGCATAACGCATAACGCATAACGCATAACGCATAACGCAGAACGCATAACGCATAACGCATAACGCATAACGCATAACGCATAACGCATAACGCATAACGCATAACGCATAACGCATAACGCATAACGCATAACGCATAACGCATAACGCATAACGCATAACGCATAACGCATAACGCATAACGCATAACGCATAACGCATAACGCATAACGCATAACGCATAACGCATAACGCATAACGCATAACGCATAACGCATAACGGATAACGCATAACGCATAACGGATAACGCAAGACGCATAACGAATAGCCCATAACGCATAACGCATAACGCATAACGCATAACGGATAACGCATAACGCATAACGAATAACGCAAGACGCATAACGAATAGCCCATAACGCATAACGCATAACGCATAACGCATAACGCATAACGCATAACGCATAACGCATAACGCATAACGCATAACGCATAACGCATAACGCATAACGCATAACGCATAACGCATAACGCATAACGCATAACGCATAACGCATAACGCATAACGCATAACGCATAACGCATAACGCATAACGCATAACGCATAACGCATAACGCATAACGCATAACGCATAACGCATAACGCATAACGCATAACGCATAACGCATAACGCATAACGCATAACGCATAACGCATAACGCATAACGCATAACGCATAACGCATAACGCAAAACGCATAACGCATAACGCATAACGCATAACGCATAACGCATAACGCATAACGCATAACGGATAACGCATAACGCATAACGGATAACGCAAGACGCATAACGAATAGCCCATAACGCATAACGCATAACGCATAACGCATAACGCATAACGCATAACGCATAACGCATAACGCATAACGCATAACGCATAACGCATAACGCATAACGCATAACGCATAACGCATAACGCATAACGCATAACGCATAACGCATAACGCATAACGCATAACGCATAACGCATAACGCATAACGCATAACGCATAACGCATAACGCATAACGCATAACGCATAACGCATAACGCATAACGCATAACGCATAACGCATAACGCATAACGCATAACGCATAACGCATAACGCATAACGCATAACGCATAACGCATAACGCATAACGCATAACGCATAACGCATAACGCATAACGCATAACGCATAACGCATAACGCATAACGCATAACGCATAACGCATAACGCATAACGCATAACGCATAACGCATAACGCATAACGCATAACGCATAACGCATAACGCATAACGCATAACGCATAACGCATAACGCATAACGCATAACGCATAACGCATAGCCCATAACGCATAACGCATAACGCATAACGCATAACGCATAACGCATAACGCATAACGCATAACGCATAACGCATAACGCATGACGCATAACGCATAACGCATAACTCATAACGCATAACGCATAACGCATAACGCATCGCGCATAACGCATAACGCATATCGCATAGCGCATGACGCATAACGCTTAACGCATAACGCATAACGCATAACGCATAACGCATAACGCATAACGCATAACGCATAACGCATAACGCATAACGCATAACGCATAACGCATAACGCATAACGCATATGGCATAACGCATAACGCATAACGCATAACGCATAACGCATAACGCATAACGCATAACGCATAACGCATAACGCATAACGCATAACGCATAACGCATAACGCATAACGCATAACGCATAACGCATAACGCATAACGCATAACGCATAACGCATAACGCATAACGCATAACGCATAACGCATAACGCATAACGCATAACGCATAACGCATAACGCATAACGCATAACGCATAACGCATAACGCATATGGCATAACGCATAACGCATAACGCATAACGCATAACGCATAACGCATAACGCATAACGCATAACGCATAACGCATAACGCATAACGCATAACGCATAACGCATAACGCATAACGCATAACGCATAACGCATAACGCATAACGCATAACGCATAACGCATAACGCATAACGCATAACGCATAACGCATAACGCATAACGCATAACGCATAACGCATAACGCATAACGCATAACGCATAACGCATAACGCATAACGCACAACGCACAACGCACAACGCACAACGCACAACGCACAACGCACAACGCACAACGCACAACGCATAACGCATAACGCATAACGCATAACGCATAACGCATAACGCATGACGCATATCGCATAACGCATAACTCATAACGCATAACGCATAACGCATAACGCATCGCGCATAACGCATAACGCATATCGCATAGCGCATGACGCATAACGCTTAACGAATAACGCATAACGCATAACGCATAACGCATAACGCATAACGCATAACGCATAACGCATAACGCATAACGCATAACGCATAACGCATAACGCATAACGCATAACGCATAACGCATAACGCATAACGCATAACGCATGACGCATAACGCATAACGCATAACTCATAACGCATAACGCATAACGCATAACGCATAACGCATAACGCATAACGCATAACGCATAACGCATAACGCATAACGCATAACGCATAACGCATAACGCATAACGCATAACGCATAACGCATAACGCATAACGCATAACGCATAACGCATAACGCATAACGCATAACGCATAACGCATAACGCATAACGCATAACGCATAACGCATAACGCATAACGCATAACGCATAACGCATAACGCATAACGCATAACGCATAACGCATAACGCATAACGCATAACGCATAACGCATAACGCATAACGCATAGCCCATAACGCATAACGCATAACGCATAACGCATAACGCATAACGCATAACGCATAACGCATAACGCATAACGCATGACGCATAACGCATAACGCATAACTCATAACGCATAACGCATAACGCATAACGGATAACGCATAACGCATAACGGATAACGCAAGACGCATAACGAATAGCCCATAACGCATAACGCATAACGCATAACGCATAACGCATAACGCATAACGCATAACGCATAACGCATAACGCATAACGCATAACGCATAACGCATAACGCATAACGCATAACGCATAACGCATAACGCATAACGCATAACGCATAACGCATAACGCATAACGCATAACGCATAACGCATAACGCATAACGCATAACGCATAACGCATAACGCATAACGCATAACGCATAACGCATAACGCATAACGCATAACGCATAACGCATAACGCATAACGCATAACGCATAACGCATAACGCATAACGCATAACGCATAACGCATAACGCATAACGCATAACGCATAACGCATAACGCATAACGCATAACGCATAACGCATAACGCATAACGCATAACGCATAACGCATAGCCCATAACGCATAACGCATAACGCATAACGCATAACGCATAACGCATAACGCATAACGCATGACGCATAACGCATAACGCATAACTCATAACGCATAACGCATAACGCATAACGCATCGCGCATAACGCATAACGCATATCGCATAGCGCATGACGCATAACGCTTAACGCATAACGCATAACGCATAACGCATAACGCATAACGCATAACGCATAACGCATAACGCATAACGCATAACGCATAACGCATAACGCATAACGCATATGGCATAACGCATAACGCATAACGCATAACGCATAACGCATAACGCATAACGCATAACGCATAACGCATAACGCATAACGCATAACGCATAACGCATAACGCATAACGCATAACGCATAACGCATAACGCATAACGCATAACGCATAACGCATAACGCATAACGCATAACGCATAACGCATAACGCATAACGCATAACGCATAACGCATAACGCATAACGCATAACGCATAACGCATAACGCATAACGCATAACGCATAACGCATAACGCATAACGCATAACGCACAACGCATAACGCACAACGCACAACGCACAACGCACAACGCACAACGCACAACGCACAACGCACAACGCACAACGCATAACGCATAACGCATAACGCATAACGCATAACGCATAACGCATGACGCATAACGCATAACGCATAACTCATAACGCATAACGCATAACGCATAACGCATCGCGCATAACGCATAACGCATATCGCATAGCGCATGACGCATAACGCTTAACGAATAACGCATAACGCATAACGCATAACGCATAACGCATAACGCATAACGCATAACGCATAACGCATAACGCATAACGCATAACGCATAACGCATAACGCATAACGCATAACGCATAACGCATAACGCATAACGCATATCGCATGACGCTTAACGCATAACGCATAACGGATAACGCTTGACGCATAACGCATAACGCATATCGCATAACGCGTAACGCATAGCTCATAACGCGTAACGCATAACGCATAAAGCATAACGCATAACGCATAACGCATAACGCGTAACGCATAACGCATAACGCATAACGAATAACGCATAACGCATAACGCATAACGCATAACGCATAACGCATAACGCATAACGCATAACGCATAACGCTTAACGAATAACGCATAACGCATAACGCATAACGCATAACGCATAACGCATAACGCATAACGCATAACGCATAACGCATAACGCATAACGCATAACGCATAACGCATAACGCATAACGCATAACGCATAACGCATAACGCATAACGCATAACGCATAACGCATAACGCATAACGCATAACGCATAACGCATAACGCATAACGCATAACGCATAACGCATAACGCATAACGCATAACGCATGACGCATAACGCATAACGCATAACTCATAACGCATAACGCATAACGCATAACGCATCGCGCATAACGCATAACGCATATCGCATAGCGCATGACGCATAACGCTTAACGAATAACGCATAACGCATAACGCATAACGCATAACGCATAACGCATAACGCATAACGCATAACGCATAACGCATAACGCATAACGCATAACGCATAACGCATAACGCATAACGCATAACGCATAACGCATAACGCATAACGCATAACGCATAACGCATAACGCATAACGCATAACGCATAACGCATAACGCATAACGCATAACGCATAACGCATAACGCATAACGCATAACGCATAACGCATAACGCATAACGCATAACGCATAACGCATAACGCATAACGCATAACGCATAACGCATAACGCATAACGCATAACGCATAACGCATAACGCATAACGCATAACGCATAACGCATAACGCATAACGCATAACGCATAACGCATAACGCATAACGCATAACGCATAACGCATAACGCATAACGCATAACGCATATCGCATGACGCTTAACGCATAACGCATAACGGATAACGCTTGACGCATAACGCATAACGCATAACGCATAACGCATAACGCATATCGCATAACGCGTAACGCATAGCTCATAACGCGTAACGCATAACGCATAAAGCATAACGCATAACGCATAACGCATAACGCGTAACGCATAACGCATAACGCATAACGAATAACGCATAACGCATAACGCATAACGCATAACGCATAACGCATAACGCATAACGCATAACGCATAACGCATAACGCATAACGCATAACGCATAACGCATAACGCATAACGCATAACGCATAACGCATAACGCATAACGCATAACGCATAACGCATAACGCATAACGCATAACGCATAACGCATAACGCATAACGCATAACGCATAACGCATAACGCATAACGCATAACGCATAACGCATAACGCATAACGCATAACGCATAACGCATAACGCATAACGCATAACGCATAACGCATAACGCATAACGCATAACGCATAACGCATAACGCATAACGCATAACGCATAACGCATAACGCATAACGCATAACGCATAACGCATAACGCATAACGCATAACGCATAACGCATAACGCATAACGCATAACGCATAACGCATAACGCATAACGCATAACGCATAACGCATAACGCATAACGCATAACGCATAACGCATAACGCATAACGCATAACGCATAACGCATAACGCATAACGCATAACGCATAACGCATAACGCATAACGCATAACGCATAACGCATAACGCATAACGCATAACGCATAACGCATAACGCATAACGCATAACGCATAACGCATAACGGATAACGCATAACGCATAACGGATAACGCAAGACGCATAACGAATAGCCCATAACGCATAACGCATAACGCATAACGCATAACGCATGACGCATAACGCATAACGCATAACGCATAACGCATAACGCATAACGCATAACGCATAACGCATAACGCATAACGCATAACGCATAACGCATAACGCATAACGCATAACGCATAACGCATAACGCATAACGCATAACGCATAACGCATAACGCATAACGCATAACGCATAACGCATAACGCATAACGCATAACGCATAACGCATAACGCATAACGCATAACGCATAACGCATAACGCATAACGCATAACGCATAACGCATAACGCATAACGCATAACGCATAACGCATAACGCATAACGCATAACGCATAACGCATAACGCATAACGCATAACGCATAACGCATAACGCATAACGCATAACGCATAACGCATAACGCATAACGCATAACGCATAACGCATAACGCATAACGCACAACGCACAACGCACAACGCACAACGCACAACGCACAACGCACAACGCACAACGCACAACGCATAACGCATAACGCATAACGCATTACGCATAACGCATAACGCGTAACGCATAACGCATAACGCATAACGCATAACGCATAACGCATAACGCATAACGCATAACGCATAACGCATAACGCATAACGCATAACGCATAACGCATATCGCATGACGCTTAACGCATAACGCATAACGGATAACGCTTGACGCATAACGCATAACGCATAACGCATAACGCATAACGCATAACGCGTAACGCATAGCTCATAACGCATAACGCATAACGCATAACGCATAACGCATAACGCATAACGCATAACGCATAACGCATAACGCATAACGCATAACGCAAAACGCATAACGCATAACGCATAACGGATAACGCTTGACGCATAACGCATAACGCATAACGCATAACGCATAACGCATAACGGATAACGCATAACGCATAACGGATAACGCAAGACGCATAACGAATAGCCCATAACGCATAACGCATAACGCATAACGCATAACGCATAACGCATAACGCATAACGCATAACGCATAACGCATAACGCATAACGCATAACGCATAACGCATAACGCATAACGCATAACGCATAACGGATAACGCTTGACGCATAACGCATAACGCATAACGCATAACGCATAACGCATAACGGATAACGCATAACGCATAACGGATAACGCAAGACGCATAACGAATAGCCCATAACGCATAACGCATAACGCATAACGCATAACGGATAACGCATAACGCATAACGAATAACGCAAGACGCATAACGAATAGCCCATAACGCATAACGCATAACGCATAACGCATAACGCATAACGCATAACGCATAACGCATAACGCATAACGCATAACGCATAACGCATAACGCATAACGCATAACGCATAACGCATAACGCATAACGCATAACGCATAACGCATAACGCATAACGCATAACGCATAACGCATAACGCATAACGCATAACGCAAGACGCATAACGAATAGCCCATAACGCATAACGCATAACGCATAACGCATAACGCATAACGCATAACGCATAACGCATAACGCATAACGCATAACGCATAACGCATAACGCATAACGCATAACGCATAACGCATAACGCATAACGCATAACGCATAACGCATAACGCATAACGCATAACGCATAACGCATAACGCATAACGCATAACGCATAACGCATAACGCATAACGCATAACGCATAACGCATAACGCATAACGCATAACGCATAACGCATAACGCATAACGCATAACGCATAACGCATAACGCATAACGCATAACGCATAACGCATAACGCATAACGCATAACGCATAACGCATAACGCATAACGCATAACGCATAACGCATAACGCATAACGCATAACGCATAACGCATAACGCATAACGCATAACGCATAACGCATAACGCATAACGCATAACGCATAACGCATAACGCATAACGCATAACGCATAACGCATAACGCATAACGCATAACGCATAACGCATAACGCATAACGCATAACGCACAACGCACAACGCACAACGCACAACGCACAACGCACAACGCACAACGCACAACGCACAACGCACAACGCATAACGCATAACGCATTACGCATAACGCATAACGCGTAACGCATAACGCATAACGCATAACGCATAACGCATAACGCATAACGCATAACGCATAACGCATAACGCATAACGCATAACGCATAACGCATAACGCATAACGCATAACGCATATCGCATGACGCTTAACGCATAACGCATAACGGATAACGCTTGACGCATAACGCATAACGCATAACGCATAACGCATAACGCATAACGCGTAACGCATAGCTCATAACGCATAACGCATAACGCATAACGCATAACGCATAACGCATAACGCATAACGCATAACGCATAACGCATAACGCATAACGCAAAACGCATAACGCATAACGCATAACGGATAACGCTTGACGCATAACGCATAACGCATAACGCATAACGCATAACGCATAACGGATAACGCATAACGCATAACGGATAACGCAAGACGCATAACGAATAGCCCATAACGCATAACGCATAACGCATAACGCATAACGCATAACGCATAACGCATAACGCATAACGCATAACGCATAACGCATAACGCATAACGCATAACGCATAACGCATAACGCATAACGCATAACGCATAACGCATAACGGATAACGCTTGACGCATAACGCATAACGCATAACGCATAACGCATAACGCATAACGGATAACGCATAACGCATAACGGATAACGCAAGACGCATAACGAATAGCCCATAACGCATAACGCATAACGCATAACGCATAACGGATAACGCATAACGCATAACGAATAACGCAAGACGCATAACGAATAGCCCATAACGCATAACGCATAACGCATAACGCATAACGCATAACGCATAACGCATAACGCATAACGCATAACGCATAACGCATAACGCATAACGCATAACGCATAACGCATAACGCATAACGCATAACGCATAACGCATAACGCATAACGCATAACGCATAACGCATAACGCATAACGCATAACGCATAACGCATAACGCATAACGCATAACGCATAACGCATAACGCATAACGCATAACGCATAACGCATAACGCATAACGCATAACGCATAACGCATAACGCATAACGCATAACGCATAACGCATAACGCATAACGCATAACGCATAACGCATAACGCATAACGCATAACGCATAACGCATAACGCATAACGCATAACGCATAACGCATAACGCATAACGCATAACGCATAACGCATAACGCATAACGCATAACGCATAACGCATAACGCATAACGCATAACGCATAACGCATAACGCATAACGCATAACGCATAACGCATAACGCATAACGCATAACGCATAACGCATAACGCATAACGCATAACGCATAACGCATAACGCATAACGCATAACGCATAACGCATAACGCATAACGCATAACGCATAACGCATAACGCATAACGCATAACGCATAACGCATAACGCATAACGCATAACGCATAACGCAAAACGCATAACGCATAACGCATAACGGATAACGCTTGACGCATAACGCATAACGCATAACGCATAACGGATAACGCATAACGCATAACGGATAACGCAAGACGCATAACGAATAGCCCATAACGCATAACGCATAACGCATAACGCATAACGCATAACGCATAACGCATAACGCATAACGCATAACGCATAACGCATAACGCATAACGCATAACGCATAACGCATAACGCATAACGCATAACGCATAACGCATAACGCATAACGCATAACGCATAACGCATAACGCATAACGCATAACGCATAACGCATAACGCATAACGCATAACGCATAACGCATAACGCATAACGCATAACGCATAACGCATAACGCATAACGCATAACGCATAACGCATAACGCATAACGCATAACGCATAACGCATAACGCATAACGCATAACGCATAACGCATAACGCATAACGCATAACGCATAACGCATAACGCATAACGCATAACGCACAACGCATAACGCACAACGCACAACGCACAACGCACAACGCACAACGCACAACGCACAACGCACAACGCATAACGCATAACGCATAACGCATAACACATAACGCATAACGCATGACGCATAACGCATAACGCATAACTCATAACGCATAACGCATAACGCATAACGCATCGCGCATAACGCATAACGCATATCGCATAGCGCATGACGCATAACGCTTAACGAATAACGCATAACGCATAACGCATAACGCATAACGCATAACGCATAACGCATAACGCATAACGCATAACGCATAACGCATAACGCATAACGCATAACGCATAACGCATAACGCATAACGCATAACGCATAACGCATAACGCATAACGCATAACGCATGACGCATAACGCATAACGCATAACTCATAACGCATAACGCATAACGCATAACGCATCGCGCATAACGCATAACGCATATCGCATAGCGCATGACGCATAACGCTTAACGAATAACGCATAACGCATAACGCATAACGCATAACGCATAACGCATAACGCATAACGCATAACGCATAACGCATAACGCATAACGCATAACGCATAACGCATAACGCATAACGCATAACGCATAACGCATAACGCATAACGCATAACGCATAACGCATAACGCATAACGCATAACGCATAACGCATAACGCATAACGCATAACGCATAACGCATAACGCATAACGCATAACGCATAACGCATAACGCATAACGCATAACGCATAACGCATAACGCATAACGCATAACGCATAACGCATAACGCATATCGCATGACGCTTAACGCATAACGCATAACGGATAACGCTTGACGCATAACGCATAACGCATAACGCATAACGCATAACGCATATCGCATAACGCGTAACGCATAGCTCATAACGCGTAACGCATAACGCATAAAGCATAACGCATAACGCATAACGCGTAACGCATAACGCATAACGCATAACGAATAACGCATAACGCATAACGCATAACGCATAACGCATAACGCATAACGCATAACGCACAACGCACAACGCACAACGCATAACGCATAACGCATAACGCATAACGCATAACGCATAACGCATAACGCATAACGCATAACGCATAACGCATAACGCATAACGCATAACGCATAACGCAAAACGCATAACGCATAACGCATAACGGATAACGCTTGACGCATAACGCATAACGCATAACGCATAACGGATAACGCATAACGCATAACGGATAACGCAAGACGCATAACGAATAGCCCATAACGCATAACGCATAACGCATAACGCATAACGCATAACGCATAACGCATAACGCATAACGCATAACGCATAACGCATAACGCATAACGCATAACGCATAACGCATAACGCATAACGCATGACGCATAACGCATAACGCATAACTCATAACGCATAACGCATAACGCATAACGCATCGCGCATAACGCATAACGCATATCGCATAGCGCATGACGCATAACGCTTAACGAATAACGCATAACGCATAACGCATAACGCATAACGCATAACGCATAACGCATAACGCATAACGCATAACGCATAACGCATAACGCATAACGCATAACGCATAACGCATAACGCATAACGCATAACGCATAACGCATAACGCATGACGCATAACGCATAACGCATAACTCATAACGCATAACGCATAACGCATAACGCATCGCGCATAACGCATAACGCATATCGCATAGCGCATGACGCATAACGCTTAACGAATAACGCATAACGCATAACGCATAACGCATAACGCATAACGCATAACGCATAACGCATAACGCATAACGCATAACGCATAACGCATAACGCATAACGCATAACGCATAACGCATAACGCATAACGCATAACGCATAACGCATAACGCATAACGCATAACGCATAACGCATAACGCATAACGCATAACGCATAACGCATAACGCATAACGCATAACGCATAACGCATAACGCATAACGCATAACGCAAAACGCATAACGCATAACGCATAACGGATAACGCTTGACGCATAACGCATAACGCATAACGCATAACGGATAACGCATAACGCATAACGGATAACGCAAGACGCATAACGAATAGCCCATAACGCATAACGCATAACGCATAACGCATAACGCATAACGCATAACGCATAACGCATAACGCATAACGCATAACGCATAACGCATAACGCATAACGCATAACGCATAACGCATAACGCATAACGCATAACGCATAACGCATAACGCATAACGCATAACGCATAACGCATAACGCATAACGCATAACGCATAACGCATAACGCATAACGCATAACGCATAACGCATAACGCATAACGCATAACGCATAACGCATAACGCATAACGCATAACGCATAACGCATAACGCATAACGCATAACGCATAACGCATAACGCATAACGCATAACGCATAACGCATAACGCATAACGCATAACGCATAACGCATAACGCATAACGCATAACGCATAACGCATAACGCATAACGCATAACGCATAACGCATAACGCATAACGCATAACGCATAACGCATAACGCATAACGCATAACGCATAACGCATAACGCATAGCCCATAACGCATAACGCATAACGCATAACGCATAACGCATAACGCATAACGCATAACGCATAACGCATAACGCATAACGCATAACGCATAACGCATAACGCATAACGCATAACGCATAACGCATAACGCATAACGCATAACGCATAACGCATAACGCATAACGCATAACGCATAACGCATAACGCATAACGCATAACGCATAACGCATAACGCAAAACGCATAACGCATAACGCATAACGGATAACGCTTGACGCATAACGCATAACGCATAACGCATAACGGATAACGCATAACGCATAACGGATAACGCAAGACGCATAACGAATAGCCCATAACGCATAACGCATAACGCATAACGCATAACGCATAACGCATAACGCATAACGCATAACGCATAACGCATAACGCATAACGCATAACGCATAACGCATAACGCATAACGCATAACGCATAACGCATAACGCATAACGCATAACGCATAACGCATAACGCATAACGCATAACGCATAACGCATAACGCATAACGCATAACGCATAACGCATAACGCATAACGCATAACGCATAACGCATAACCAATAACGCATAACGCATAACGCATAACGCATAACGCATAACGCATAACGCATAACGCATAACGCATAACGCATAACGCATAACGCATAACGCATAACGCATAACGCATAACGCATAACGCATAACGCATAACGCATAACGCATAACGCATAACGCATAACGCATAACGCATAACGCATAACGCATAACGCATAACGCATAACGCATAACGCATAACGCATAACGCATAACGCATAACGCATAACGCATAACGCATAACGCATAACGCATAACGCATAACGCATAACGCATAACGCATAACGCATAACGCATAACGCATAACGCATAACGCATAACGCATAACGCATAACGCATAACGCATAACGCATAACGCATAACGCATAACGCATAACGCATAACGCATAACGCATAACGCATAACGCATAACGCATAACGCATAACGCATAACGCATAACGCATAACGCATAACGCATAACGCATAACGCATAACGCATAACGCATAACGCATAACGCATAACGCATAACGCATAACGCATAACGCATAACGCAAAACGCATAACGCATAACGCATAACGGATAACGCTTGACGCATAACGCATAACGCATAACGCATAACGGATAACGCATAACGCATAACGGATAACGCAAGACGCATAACGAATAGCCCATAACGCATAACGCATAACGCATAACGCATAACGCATAACGCATAACGCATAACGCATAACGCATAACGCATAACGCATAACGCATAACGCATAACGCATAACGCATAACGCATAACGCATAACGCATAACGCATAACGCATAACGCATAACGCATAACGCATAACGCATAACGCATAACGCATAACGCATAACGCATAACGCATAACGCATAACGCATAACGCATAACGCATAACGCATAACGCATAACGCATAACGCATAACGCATAACGCATAACGCATAACGCATAACGCATAACGCATAACGCATAACGCATAACGCATAACGCATAACGCATAACGCATAACGCATAACGCACAACGCATAACGCACAACGCACAACGCACAACGCACAACGCACAACGCACAACGCACAACGCACAACGCATAACGCATAACGCATAACGCATAACACATAACGCATAACGCATGACGCATAACGCATAACGCATAACTCATAACGCATAACGCATAACGCATAACGCATCGCGCATAACGCATAACGCATATCGCATAGCGCATGACGCATAACGCTTAACGAATAACGCATAACGCATAACGCATAACGCATAACGCATAACGCATAACGCATAACGCATAACGCATAACGCATAACGCATAACGCATAACGCATAACGCATAACGCATAACGCATAACGCATAACGCATAACGCATAACGCATGACGCATAACGCATAACGCATAACTCATAACGCATAACGCATAACGCATAACGCATCGCGCATAACGCATAACGCATATCGCATAGCGCATGACGCATAACGCTTAACGAATAACGCATAACGCATAACGCATAACGCATAACGCATAACGCATAACGCATAACGCATAACGCATAACGCATAACGCATAACGCATAACGCATAACGCATAACGCATAACGCATAACGCATAACGCATAACGCATAACGCATAACGCATGACGCATAACGCATAACGCATAACTCATAACGCATAACGCATAACGCATAACGCATCGCGCATAACGCATAACGCATATCGCATAGCGCATGACGCATAACGCTTAACGAATAACGCATAACGCATAACGCATAACGCATAACGCATAACGCATAACGCATAACGCATAACGCATAACGCATAACGCATAACGCATAACGCATAACGCATAACGCATAACGCATAACGCA
>NW_027470732.1:0-33545 GCF_051020765.1 Lasioglossum baleicum | reverse complement strand
AGAGGTTTAAACCTCGATCTTCTAATGCATGCATGAAATTAAAGTGCCAGTCACTGCAATGAATACGAGTTTCTTTCTTTGAACGCGAGCTTATACTCTCGATGAAGCCTCTGATTTTCGCGGAAGGCAAGGCCTTCGGTAGAACGATTGACTTTATACCATGTGGTAACGTTCTTAACCGGTTTCACGCTCTACTTAAATATTCGCTCCGTGAATTAATATATCTATTGCCAATAATGTACAATGAATTTTGCTTCCAGAACACGAGGTTGGTCACTCGAAATCGCAGGGTACGTGAAACTATTGACTTAGCCGTTCGTTTGTCACAGTCAGTGGCAACGTTCTTGATCGGTTTGACCATCGATTTTCGAATTCATACATCAAATTAAAGTGCGCGTCACTAAAATGTATATCACTTCGTCCCGCTGATCACGGTGTTACACTCTCAATACAGCTGGTCAGTTTCTCCTAGCGCAAGGCATCCTCTAAGGTGTTTGACCATACACCTATAGGTAATGACACACAACGGCTTGACTGGCTGCTTTCATATTCAAATCGTTAATTAAGATGTCTATTGTCAATGCTGTTCAGCGGATTCACACCAGGAATGCCAGGCATCACACTCGGAATCACAGGATTGGTGAAGCTATATACGTAGCCGATCGACTCTAAAAAAGGTGGTACCCTTCCTGAATGGTTTTACTCTCGATTTCTATATACATTCATGAAAATGTGGTGTATGCCTGAGAATATGTCCACTAATTTATTTCCGGTAACAATAAGCCAGACAATCGCTACAGCGCGGTAGGTTCTCGGAAGATAAGGTATTCGGTAGAAAGAATGACTTTATTTCATTTGGTAACGTACTCAAACGGTTTGACGCTACAGTTCACTACTCAAGCCGCGAAATTCGGCGTCTGTTGCCCATACTGATCATTGGATTTGCTCCCGGAATGCCTAGTTTAGTTCTCGTAAGCACAGGATAGGTAAAGCCATTGACTTACCTGCACGTCTCTCAAAGAAGGTGGCAACGTTCTCTGACGGCTTGAGAATCTAGCTTCTGATGCATACATGGAATGAACGGCTAGAATGTTAAAATAGGGCTTCGTACCGGTTGAGACCGTTACCAATTGTTATAAAGCAAACGTTTTACCGAAGACCATACCATCTATAGAACTAACTAGCTGAACCTATAGTATAATATCGTGTTGATATGGTCCAATCAGTATACATTTTAGTGACGAGCACATTAACTCCATGCATGAATTAGGAGATCGAGGGTCAAACTATACGAGCATGTTTCCTCCTTCTGTGAGACACGAACGGCTACATCAAAAGCTTCGCCTATCCTGCGATTCCGAAAGCCAAGCCAGGTACTCCGGTAGTAAATCCGCTGTACAGTATTGGCAATGGACACCTTAACTGACGATTTCAATTTATAGTAGAGCGCGAAACCGTTTGAGAACGTAACCAGCTGGTATAAAGTCAAACGTTTTACCAATTGCCATACCTTCCGAGATCCTACGCCACTGCTGCGAGTGTGTTACTTATTGTAAACGGAAACAAATTAGTATACGTTGCAGTGACTGGTACCTTAATTCCATGTAAGGGTAAGATGATCGAGAGTCAAATCGTTCCAAGACGCTACCACCACCTTTCAGAATGGCACACCTAAGAAAGTAGCTCCACCTATTCTGGTGATTCCGAGTGTCACGCCAGGTATATCAGGAGTAAATCAGCTGTATACTATTGGCAATGGACACCTTAATTCGCGGTGTGAATATAAAAGCAGAGCGTGAAACCGTTTATGAACTTTACCAGATGCTATAAAACCCAACGTTTTACTGAAGACCATACCCTCCTTGATTTTATTCCGCAGTATCGGAGGTATTACTTCGTGTTCAGAGATACAAATGGTAAACATTGCAGGGCGGTCTCGTTAATTTCATGTATGAATTATAAGATATATTGCCAAACCATTCGAGAACATACCACCTTGTTGAGAGTCGAACGAATGAGTCAATAGATATTCAGCTATCCTCTGATTCCGTAGAGTCAAGCCTGGTAAGTCAGGAGTAAACCCGCGTAAATTGTTGTCCGTAGGCACGATAATGGTACGGAGTGAAACCGTCCGTGAACATTACAGGTTGGTATAAAGTCCTTCTTTTTCCGAATTCCTTACCTTCTGTGAACCAAACCCGCTGCACCGAGTGTATATCTTCCAGTTGAGAGAAACATGTTCGTATACATTTAATGACGGGAACCTTATATACACACATGAGTAGAAAAGTCATGGGTAAATACTTTCGAGATCGTAGCCAACTCCTTTAAGAGTCGAACGACTAAATTACCAGCTACATCAATCCTGTGATCCCAAGAGTCAAACCAGGTAATCTGCGTCTAAACCTGCTGTACTAGATTGGCATTAGACACTCAATTTTACGGTATTAATATTAAAGAACTGTGTCAAAGCGTTGCAGAATGATACCTGTTTCGTTATATTCAGACTTTTTACCGTATGCCACATTTTCCGACAGGATAATCCGCTGTATCGAGATCATATCTTCGTGTTCAGAGAAGCAAATGAATAATCATTTGAGGGACGGCAACATTAATTTCATATATGAATTATAATATCGAGTGTCTGACCTTTCGGGAGTGATACGAACATCCTTGAGAGCCGAACGGCTATGTCAATAGCCTCAACGGTACTGTAATTCCGAGAACAAAACCAGGTATTCTGGAGTAAATCCGCTGATCAGTTGTGGCAAGAGACACATTAACTCGCGGTATGAATATTAATGAAGAGAATCTTACTTTCGGTGAACGTTACTAATTGGGATGAGGTCATTCGTTTTTACCGTGATCCTTACCATCTGAGAGGCTAACCCGCAGTGTCGAGAGTATAACTTCGTGTTGAGAGACAGACACCTTCGTTTCATGTACGATTTAGAAGAGCGAAGGTCAATGCGATCGAGAACGATACATCCTTCTGTGAGAGACGAAGGGCGAAGTCAATAGCTTCACCTATCCTGTGATTTCTAGAGACAGACCAGGTGTTCCGCGACTTATCCCGCAGTACAGTATTGGAATTAAACAGGCTATATCACAGTATAAATATTAAAGAAAAGTGACAGCAATTGTATAACGCTTATTGCTATAGAGTCAAACTTTTTACCGAAGATCTTACCTTGCGAAAACCTATTCCGCTGTAATTTCATGTATGTATTAGAATGTTGATCATCAAACAGTTCGAGAACGTTACCACCTTTTTCCATAGTCGAACTGCTAAGCCCATAGCTTCACCTATCCTGTGATTCCGAGAGGGAAACCAGGTATTCCACGAGTAAATTCGCTGCACATTATTGGCAGTAGACACCTCAATTGACGGTTTGAATATTAGCTGAGACCGTCAAACCGTTGTTCAACGTCCCCAATGTCTATAAAGTCTATCGTTTTACCGAAGTTCCCCCCCCCCCCAGAAAAAATAACCCGCAGTATAGACAGTATAACTTCGTGTTCTGGGAAAGAAATTAGTCTCCAGTTCAGTGACGGGCACCTTAACTTCATATATGAATTGGAGTATCGATGGCCAAACCGTTCGAGTATGTTACCACCCTCTTTGAGAGTCGAGCGGATATGTTAATAGCTCCAGCTATCCTGTGATTCTGTGATTCGATCCAGGTAACCCGAGAATAAATCCGCTAAAGGGTAGTGGCAATTGATACCTTAATTCTCGGAGTGATTATTAAATCAAATCGTGACACCGAGTAAGAACGATAGTAAATGCATTAACGTCAATCGTTTCAACGAATGCCTTATCGTCCTAGAAGCTAACCCACCAAATCGACAGTACTGCTATGTGCGTAGGGAAACACAATAGTATATATTTTAGTGACGATCACCTTAATTCCATGTATGAATTAGACAATCGAGTGTCAAGCCGCTCGAAAACGTTGCCACTTTCCGTGAGAGACAAATGGCTAAGTCAGTAGCTTCACATTTCCTGTGATTCCGAGATCAAACCAGCTATACGTGGAGTAAATCCGCCGTACAGTATTTGTCATAGACACCATAGATCACGGTATTGATATTATTATACTGATTCAAACCTTTGTAGAACGTTACTTGTTGGTATATAGTTAAACATTTTCCGAAGGCCTTAGCTTCCTAGGAGCTATCCAGCTGTATAGAGGGTGTGGCTTCGTGTTCAGAGTAGCCAGTTAGTAACATCTTTTGTGACAGGTACCATAATTTCATGTATTATTTAGATGCTCGGGGGTCAAACCAATCGAGATCGTTTGCACTTTCGTTGAGAGACGATCGGCTATGTCCATAGCTTGACATATTCCAATATTCTAAGAGTCATACCATGTATTCCCGAAGTAAATGCTACTAATTTATTACCTTGAACACTGAGCAAGACTCTTTCTGTAGCGGGATGGGCTTCTCGGAAGGTATGGCCTTCGGTAAAAAGTTTGACGCCATACGAATAGGTAACGGTCTACATAGATTTGTCGTGCGACTTTCATACTTGAACCGTTAATTAATATTTCTATTGTCAATACTTTTCAGTGGATTTAATCCTCGAGCACCTGGTTTTAATCTCGGAATCCCAGCATAGGTGAAGCTTTTGACTTGGCCGGTATTGTTCTCAAAGATAGTGGTAACCCTCTGGAACGGTTTGACTTCCGTGTTTTCCTTTCATGCATGAAAATTAGGTGTCCGTCTGTTAAAATTTCTGTTAATTTGTCTGCGCCAACTCCAAGCAAGACACTCTATACTGCGTGATATGCTTCTCGGACGGCAAGGCCCTCGGTAGAAAGTTTGACTCTAAACTAAAAGATAAAGCTCTATAACCGTTTGACGCTCTACCTTAATATTCATACCGTGAAGTAAGCTGTTTATTGCCAATATTGTCCAGCGGATGCGCTCTCGGAATACCTAGTTTGACTCTCGGAATCACAGGGTAGGTAAACATATTGACTTAGCCGTTCGACTCGCAAAGATGGTGACAACCATATCGAACGGTTTTGACACTTGATATTCTATTTCATACATGAAGTTAAGGTGCCCGCCACAGAAATGAAGACTAATTTCTTTCTCTGAACCCGAAGTTATCCTCCCGAAACGGCGGCTTAGTTTCTCCGAAGGTGAGGCCATTGGTAGTGTGTTTGATTTTATACCAATTGCCAATGGTCTCAAACACTTTTACACTGTACTTTAATATTCATACCGTGAAAATAGGTGTCTGTTGCTAATACTGCTTCGCGTAATTACTCCAGGAATACCAGGCTAGACTCTCGGAATAACAATTATATGTGATGCTATTGACACAGCCGATGAAGTACCGAAGGAGGTAGTAACGTTCTCAAACGGCTTGCCACTCGATTCTGTAATTCATAAATCAAATTAAGGGGCCCGTCACTAAAATGTCTACCAATTTATTTCTCTGATCACGATGTTATACCCACAATACGGCGGGTTGCATTCTTGAAAGGTAGGGGATCATGTATGGAGTGTGACGTTATAGAAATTGGCAACGTTCTACAGCAGTTTGACTATGGTCTTTAATACTAACAGCGTGAGTTATGCAGTCTATTGCCCCTACTCCTCCACGCATTTACTCCTGGAATAACTGATTTGCCTCTCATAATCACAGGATAGGTGCATATATTGACCTGGCCGTTCGACTCACAAAGAGGGTGGAATCGTTCACGATCGGATTGTCCTTTGGCATTCGAATTCGTACATGTAATCAAGGAGCCCGTCACAGAAGCGAAGACTAGTTTCAATACCCAAATACGAAGTTATACTCTCGATACGGCAGGTTAGCTTTTCGGAGGGTAAGGTCTTCGGTAAACCTTTCACTTATACCATATGGTAATCTTCTCAACCGGATTCACGCTCTATATTTATATTCAAAACGCGAATTAAGGTGTCTATTGCCAATAGTATACTGCGGATTTACTGCTGATATACCTGGCATGACTTTCGAAATCAGAAGTAGAGGTGAAACTATTGTCTTATGTTTGACATTCTCAACGAAGGTGGTAACGTCCTGGAAATGTTTGCCTCTAGATATTCCCATCCAGACATGAAATTAAGGTGCCAGTCACAGCAATGAATACTTATTTGTTTCCGCTTATACAAAGTAAAACACTCGCTGCAGCGCATTTGGTTCACGGTAGGTATGGGAATTAATAAAACGATTGGCTTTATATCAACTGATATCGTTATCAAACGGTTTCACACTCTCCTATAATATTCAAGCCACGAATTGGGGTGTCCATTGCCAATAGTGTACAGCGTACTAACTTTCGGAATATCAGGTTTCATCATCGGAATGACAGGATACTTGAAGCTATTCACATAGCCGTTCGACAATCAGAGAATGTGGGACCGTTCTCGAACGGTTTGAAACCTTATTATTCTGTCCACACAGGAAAATAACGTGTCCGCCTGCTAACATGTGTATTTAAGTGTTTTCGTGAGCACTAAGCATGACACTCGCTACAATGGGTTATGCTCTGGGTAGATAATGTACTCAGTAGGTAGAATGAATCTATACCATTTGGTAATACTCTCCGACTGACGGTTCATCTACTGTAATATTCAAATCGTGAATCAGGTATGTATTGCCAATACTGTTCGGCGGATATACACCTGGAATACCAGGCCTAACTCTAGGAATCTCAAATATAGGTGAAGCTATTGACACAGCCGCTCGACTCTCAAAGAACGTAGGATCGTTCTGGAAAGGTTTGACTCTCGATTATTTTACTCATACATAAAAATAAGGATTCCGTCTTCTAATGTGTCTACTAATTTGTTTCCATGAGCACTAAGCATGACATTCGCAACAGCGAGTTAGGTTCTTGGAAGGTAAGGTCTTCGGTAAAACGTTTGACTTTATACCAATAGGATACGGTCTCAAAGGATTTGACGCTCTACTTTTATATGCTAACCGTGAACGAAGGTGTCTATTGAAAATACCGTTCAGCGCATTTGCTCCCGGAATATCTGATGTGACTGTCGGATTCATAGGATATGTGAAACACGCCTGAATTTATTCGACTTGGTAATGCTCTCCGACGGCTTTACTCCCTACTTTAATATTATTACCGTGAATTAAGGTGGCAATTGTCAATATTGTCCAGCAGATTTATTCCCGTTTGACCTGATATGACTCTCGGAATCACAGGATAGGTGTAGTTGTTGACCTAGACGTTAGACACGCACAGATGGCTGCAACATTCTCGTGCGGTTTAGCCATCAATATTCTGATTCGTACATGATGCCAAGGTCCCGGTCACTCAAAAGGATAGCAACTTCTTTCTCTGAACACGAACTAATTCCCTCGATGAAGCCGGAGAGGTTTGCGGAAGGTAAGTCCTTTGGTAAAACGTTTGACTTTATGCCAATTTGTAATGTTCTCAAACGGTTTGACGCTCTACGTTACTATTCAAACCGTGACATAAAGGTGTCTATTACCCATAGTCTACTGCGTAAATACTACCGAAAAATCTGGTTTGACTTTCAGAGTGAGAGGATATGTGAAGCGATTGACTTAGCCTTTCGTGTCTCGCTGATGGTGTTAACGTTCTCGAAAAGTTTTACATTCGATTTTCTAATTCATACATGAAGCTAAGGTGCCCGTCACTGAAATAGAGACTAATTTCCTTCTCTGAGCATGAAGTTATAATCTCGAAACGGCGGATTAGTTTCTGCGCAGGTAATGTCATCTGTAAAGTGTTTGTTTTAATAACAATTGGTAACGTTCTTAAACAGATTGGCACAGTACTTTGGTATTCATACCGCGATTTACGGTGCCTGTTGCAAACAATTTTCATCGAATTTACTCCCGGAATTCCTCTTTTGTTTATCGTTATCACAGGAGAGGTGATGCTACTGGCCTAGATGTTAGGCTATCAAAAATGGTGCACACGATCTCCAACGGTTTGGGGATCGATATTCTGATTCATACATGAAAGATAGGGTGCTGTCACTATAGTCTGTACTAATTTGTTTCCCTGTCGACGAACTTGTACTCTCGATGAAACCGCTGAAGTTCGCGGATGGTGAGGTCTCCTGTAGAACGTTTGACTTTAATGCAATTGATAATGTTCGCAAACGGTTTGAATCTCTACATTAATCTTCATACAGCGAACTAATGTGGCTGTTGCCAACACTGTTCAGCGCTTTCACTCTGGATTACCTGGTTTGACCCTCGGAATTACTGGAGACGTGGAGCTATTGACTTATCCGTTCGAATCTGAAAGAGGGTGGAAAATTTCCCGAACGGTTTGGCGCACAGTCGTCCTATTGATACATGAAGTTAAGGTGCCATTCACTGAAATGAATACCAATTTCGTTCTCTGACCAAGAAGTCATACTCCCGAAACGGCAGGATAGCTTCTTCGAAGGTAGGTCTATCGGAGAAATGTTTGACTCTATACCAGTAGGTAATGTTCTATAACTGTGTGGCGGTCAGCTTTAATATTCAAACTGTCGATTATGGTGTCTATTGCCAATACTCTTCAGCTGACTTAATCCCGGAATGCATGGTTTGATTCTCCGAATCACGGAATATGTGAAGCTATCGACTTATCCGTTCGTCTCTCAAAGACAATTGCAACATTCCCGAAAGGTTTGACACATCGACCTTCTAATTCATACTTAAAATTAAGTTTCCCGTCACTAAAATGAAAACAAATTTGCTTCTCGTGACACGAAGTTATACTCTCGATTCAACGAGTTACGTTCTCGGACAGGAAGGCCTTCCGTAAGAAGATTGACCGTATACAAATTGGAAATGTTCACCGACGGTTTCACTGTCTAGCTTAATATTCATATCATTTGATTGAGCACGTTTATTGCCAACGCTGTTGAGTTGATTTACTCCTGGTGCACCTGGCTTGACCCTCGGAATCACAGGAAAGGTGATGCGATTGGCTCAGCTGTGCGACTCTCAATGACCGCGGTAACGTTATCGATTGGATTGGCTCTCGATTTTGTAATTCATACATGAAACTATGGGGCCCATAACTAAAATATTTACTAGTTTGCATCTCTGGACAAGAAGTTATACTCTCAATACAGTGGGCTATTTTCTCGGAAGGTACAGAATTCGGTAAAAAGTTTGACTCTATACGAATAGGAAAAGCCGTACGAACGTTTGACTCTCGACATTAATATTCATAACGTGAAATAAGCTGTCTATTGCCAAATACTATTCAGGGGACTCCTCCCTGAATACCCGGTATGACTCTCGGATGCACAGAATAGGTAGAGCTGTTTGACTTAGCCGTTCGTCCCTCACAGATATTTGTAACGTACTCGAAAGGCTTCACCATCGATGTTCTCAATAACACATCAAGCTAGGATGACCGTCACTGAAATGAATACTAGTTTCATTCTCAGAACACGAACTTATTCCCACGATCAAGCCCGTGAGGTTTGCGGATGGTAACGCCTTCGGTAAAACGTTTGACTTTATATCATTTGGTAACGCTCTCGGAAAGTTTGTAGCTCTACTTTAGTATTTAAACTGTGAACTAAGGTGTCTATTGCTAAAACTGTCTTGCGGATTTACTTCAGGAATACCTGGTTTGACTCTCCGAATCACAGGATAGGTGAGGCTATTGACTTAGCATTTCGTCTCTCTCAGATGGTGGTAACGTTCTCGAACGGTCTGACCCTCGATATTCTAATTCATACATGGAATTAATGTGCTCGTCGCTCAAAGATACACTAATTCGTGTCACTCAACACGGTGTTATACTCTCGATACAGCGGGTTAGTTTTTCGGATAGTAAGAATATCGGTAAAACGTTTGACTGTATAGGAATTGGTAACGATCTAAAACGGTTGGACGCTCTACTTTAATATTCAAACCACAAATTGAGGTGTATATTGCCAATACTTAACAGCGCATTTATGCCCGGCAAATCTGGATTGATATTCGGCATCACAGGGTATGTGAAGCTAGTGACTTTGCCGTTCGACAATCCAAGAAGGTGGTAACGTCATCAAATGAATTGACCCTCGAACTTCTATTTCATAAATGATATTTAGGTGTGCGTCACCGAAATGAATATTAACTTCTTTCTCTGTGCACGAAGTTACATTCTCGATGGGGCCGGTGAGGTTCGCGGAAATTAACACCTTCGGTAAATCGTTTGACTTCAGACCAACTGGTATCGCTCTCCAACGGTTTGACCCTCTACTGTAATATTCGGACCCTGAATTAAGGTGCTTATGGACAAAACCCTTCAGCGCACTTACTCCCAGAATACCTGAATTTACTATCCGAATCACAGGATAGGTGAAGCTACGTGCGTAGCCGTTCGTTTCACACAGAAGGTGGTAACGTTCTCGTGCGGTTTGACCCTCTATCTTTCAATTCATGCAACAAATTAAGGTGCACGTCACTAAAATGTACATTAATTTGTTCCTCTGAACACGGTGTTATGCTCTCAATTCAGCTCGTTATGCATCTCGGAAGGTAAGGCCGTCTGTAAAAAGTTTGTCTTCATACAAATTGTTTACGTTATACATAGTTTGACTCTGTAGTTCAATATTCAAACCGTGATCTAAGTTGGCAAATGCTAATACTCATCAGCGGATTTATTCCTGGAATCTGAGGTTTGACTCTAGGAGTCACAAGGTATGTGAAGCTATAAACTTAGATGTGCGACATTCATGAAACTTGGTAACGTTCTCGAAGGCTTTGACTCTCGATCATGATATTTATACACATACATGTGGTGTTCGTGCGCTAATAGGTTTGCTGGTTCATTTCCGTGCATATTAAGCAGGACACATGCTACCGTTCTATTAACGTTCGACAAATGTTAGAGTATGTACTTTAATATTCTAGCCGTGAATTATAATGTCCACCGCCTATAGTGTACACCAGACTGTATCCCGGAATACGTGGTATGACTATCGGAATAGCAGGATAGGTGAAGCTATACACCTAGCCGTCCGTCACGCACAGAAGGTGTTATCGTTCTCGAACGGCTTTACGCTCGATCTTCTAATTAATATAATGTAATTATGGTGACCGCCTTTAAAATGTAAATTAATTTGTTCCTCTGAACACGATGTTATACAGCCGATACAATGGGTTGAGCTTTCGGTGGGCAAGGTTATCTGTAAGACGTTGGAATCTATATCGATTGGTGACGTTCTCAAAATGATTGTCCCTCTGCATCAAATTCAGAGCGTGAAATAAGGTGTCCAGCGCCAATACCGTTCAGTGGATTTGCTCCCGGAATACATAGTTTCACTTACGGAATATCTGGATAGGTGAAGCTATTCACTTATTCATTCGTCTCACGCAGATGGTGGCAACGTTCTCGAGCGGCTTAACGCTACATCTTCTAATTCGTAAATGAAGTTAAGGTGATCGCCACTAAAATGTATACCAACTTGAGTATCTGATCCCCGAAGTAATACTCTCGATACAGCTTGTTAGTTTCTTGGTAGGTAAGGTATCCGTTAAAGAGAATTACGTTATATAAATTGGTAAAGCTCTTAAACGGTTTGACGATCTGCTTCAATATTCAAGCCGTGAATGATGGTGTCCATTGTCAATACTGATCAGCGAATTTACCCCCGGAATATCTCGTTTGGCTTTCGGAATCGCAGGATAGGTGATGCTATTGTCGTTGCCGTCCGTCTCTCACAGATGGTGGCAACGTTCTCGAACGGATTCACCACCGCTCATCTGATATATACATGAAGTTAACGTGCCCGTCACTGAAATGAATACTAGTATTTTTCCCTGATCACGAAGATATTGTCTTGATATATTGCGGTAGGCTTTCGGATAGTAAGGGATGCAGTAAAACATTTGTCTTTATTCCAATTGGAAACGTTCGCAAACGGATTGACTCTGTACCTTATTATTACACAGTGAAATAGAGTGTCTAATTCCGAATCTGGTCAGCGGATTCATTCCAGGAATGCATGTCTTCACTTCTGGAATCATGGAATACGTGAAGCTATTGACTTAGCAGTCCGTCTCTCGCAGAAGGTTGCAACGTTCTCAAACTATCTGAACCTAGATGCTGATATTTGTACACAAACATGTGTTGTCTGTCCGCTAAGATGTCTATTGATTTGTATCCACGAACATTAGCAGGGCACTCGCTCCAGCGCGATAGGTTTTCCTAGGATGATGTATTCGGTACATGGAATGACTTTATACGAATTGGTAATGTCCTCCGACGGTTTGACTTCCTACAATGATATTCATACCGCGAATTAAGGTGTTAATTGCGAATAATCCTCAGCGGATTTGCTCCCGTATTACCTGATATGACTCTCGGAATCACAAGGTAGGTGAAGCTACTGACTTGTCCGTTCGACTCACAATGAGGTGGTAACGATCTCGAACGG
The DNA here is from genome assembly GCF_051020765.1 of Lasioglossum baleicum. Classification (NCBI taxonomy): domain Eukaryota; kingdom Metazoa; phylum Arthropoda; class Insecta; order Hymenoptera; family Halictidae; genus Lasioglossum; species Lasioglossum baleicum. Next base: position 21,137 of record NW_027470732.1, on the reverse strand, counting down.
TTATACCCTCGAGTCATACATGAAATTAACATGCCCCGCTCTAAAATGTCTACTATTCTGCTTCCACGAACACTAAGCACGACACTCCCAACAGGGGGATGGGCCTCTCGGATGGTGTGGTCGTCGATGAAAAGACTGGTGGTATATGAGTAGGTGGCGTTCTACAACGGCTTGACGCTCTACCGTAATACTCAAACCATGAATTAAGGGTCCAATTGCCATCAATTATCATAGGATTTACACCCGGAACACCTGGTTTGATTCTAGGAATCACAAAAATACATGATGCTGTTTACTCAGCCGTTCGATTTTCAAAGTAGGTGGTAACGATCCTGAACGGATGGACACTAGATCTTCTGATACCATCACGAAGTTAACGTGCCCGCAACTAAAGTGTATGCCAATTTGTATCTCTGATCAGGAAGTTATACTCTTGATACAGCGGGTTAGGTTCTCCGAAGGTAAGGCCTTCGGTTAAATGTTTGACACTGTTCCAGTAGGCAACGTACTACAATGGTTACGCGCTTCACTTTAACATTCATACCATGACATAGCGTGTCCGTTGGTATTATTGCACTGTGGATTGACTCCTTGAATACGTGATGTCGCCCTCGGTATCAGCGGATGGGATAATTATCTGATGGGATTATAAGCGGATAAGCTGTTCGACTCTCGACTCTCAGAAGGTGGTGAGGATCTCGGAGTGTTTGTCACTCGATCTCGCTATTGATACACGAAAAATGTGTCCGTCTGCTATAATCTCTACTAGTTGGTTGCCGTGAGCACTAAGCAAGGCACCAGCTGCGGCAGGTTTGGTTCCAAGATGGTAAGGTATCCAGTATGAAGAACGACTTTATAGCAAATCGTAATGATGTTTGACGGTTTGACTCTCTACCGTAATATTCTAACTGTGAATTAAGGCGACCATTGCCAACACTATACGGCGGATATTTTCCCGGAATACATGCTCTGACTCTCGGAATCGCTGGATAGGTGAAGATACTGACTCAGCCGTTCGATTACCAATGTCGGAGGTAACGTTCCCGAACGGTTTGACCCTCGATCTGGGAATGCACACATGAAATTTAGGGTACCGTCACTATGATATATAATAATTTGCTTCCTTGAACACGAAGTTATTCTCTCGATACAGCGGGATAGCTTATCGGATGGTAAGGCCTTCGATAGGGAGGATGAGTTCATACTAATATCCAACGTTCTTCAACCGTTCGGTACTATACTTTAATATTCCTACATTGAATTGAGGTGTCATTTGCCACAATGATAAGCGCATTTACTCCAGGAAGACCTGGTTTGAATTTCAGAATCACAGGATCTGCTATGATATTGGCATGGCTGCGCGACTAGCAAAGGAGGTGGTACCGTTCTCAAACGATTAGACACTCTGTTTTGGTATTCATTCGTAAAAATGAGAAATATTAAAAAACTTTAATATTCAACCCGTGAATTAAGGTGACAAATACCAACACTGTTCAGCAAATTTACTCCTGGAATACGTGGTTCGAATCTCGGAATCTAGGGGTAACTGAAGCTAGTGACATAGCTGTACGACTCTACCATTTTATACCAATTTATAACGTTCTCAAACGGTTTGACTCTCCACTTTGATATCCACACCGTGAATGTAGGTCTTTGTCGCCTCTCCGAATCACAGGATAGGCGAACGTATTGCCATACTCGTAAGTCTCTCACAGAAGGTGGTAACGTTCTCGAACACATAGACCCTCGTTGTTGATATTTATACCCAAGCATGAGGTGCTCGACCGCTAAAATGTCTACTAATTTTTTTCCGTGCACATTAAGCAGGGCACTCGCTACAGCGGGTTAGGTTCTCGGAAGATTTGGTATTCGGTAAAAGGAATGACTTTATGCACATTGGTAATGCTCTCCGTCGGTTAGACTCTCAACATTAATATTCATACCGTGAATTAAGGTGTCAGTTGCCAATAAACTTCAGCACACTTTCACCCAGATCACCAGAATAGACCCTCGAATTTACAGGATATGATGCAATAGACATAGCCGTTCGACTCTGAAAGAGTATGGATACGTTCTCGAACGGTTTGACCATCGCTATTCCAATTCATACAAGAATTTGCGGTGCCGTCACCACATTTTATAATAATGTGTTTCCCTAAACATGTAGCTATAGGCTCGAATCGGCGGGATAGCTTCGCGGACGGTAACGCATTGTGAAAAACGCTTGAAATTATTGCACCTTGAAACGTTCTTACGTGGTGTGACGCTCTATTTTACTATTCCCTCCGCAAATTATGGTATCTATTGCCAATAGTGTACAACGCATTTGCTCACTGAATATTTCGTTTGATTTTCGGAATAACAGGATAGGTGAAGCCATTGACTTGGCAGTACAACTCTCAAAAAAGGTGCTAACGTTCTCGAGCAACTTGACTCTCGATTTTGCTATTAATACGAGAAACGGATGTGTCCGAGTGCTGAAATGTCTACTCATTTGATTCCGTGAAAAATAAGATAGACACTCGCTGCGGCGGGATAGAATCTCGGAAGATAACGCATTGGTTAAAAAGAATTACTTTACTTTAATTGATAATGTTGTCTGGCGGTTTGACTCCATGTATGTATTAAACGATCGAGTGCAAAACCTTCCGAAAACATTACCACATTCCTTAAAATCGAACGCCTAAGACAGTAGATTCACCTATCGTGTGATTCCGTGAGTCAATCCAGGCATTCCGGGATTAAATCGGCTGTATATAATTGGCATCATCCACCATATATCACGGTATAAATATTAAACTCCAGAGTCAAACCGCTATAGATCGTTACGAATTGTCATAGTGTCAAACTTTTTAACGATGGTGTTACCGTCCGAGAACCCATCCTGCTGTAGCGATTGGCTGGCTTAGTGTTCAGCGGAACAAAATAGTAGAAATTTTAGAAATCGAAAACGTCAATTTTAGCTGCGAATAGAATAATCTAGAGCCAAATCGTTCCAGAACGATACCAACTTCTCTGAGAATGGAACCGCGAAGTCATCAGCGACACCCATCCTGTAATTCCTAGTGCTAAGCCAGGTACACGTGGAGTGAATCCCCCGAACGGTATTGACAATACACTCCTTAATTCGCGGTATGAATATTAAAGTAGAGCGTCAAGCCATTTGAGAGCGCCACTGATTGGTATATAGTCAAACGTTTTACCCAAGGCCATATCATCCGCGAACCTCATCCGCTTCATCTAGATAATAATTACGTGTTCAGAGAATGAAATCAGTATTGATATCTGTGACGGTCACCTTAATATCATGTATGAATTGGTAGATGGAGGGTCATGCTGTTCGACAACAATAACCCCATCCTTGAGATTCGAAAGGCTATGCCAAAAGCTATACCCACCCTGTGATTCCGAGTGTCAAACCGGGCATTCCGCGAGTATGACCGCTGATGAGTTTTGGCAATAGACACCTCAATGCACGGGTTGAATATTAAAGCAGACCGTCAAGCCATTGCAGAGCATCACCTACGCGTGTCAGGTTAAACTTCTTTCAGAATGTCTTACCCTCCGAAAAACTACGTTGCTGTATCCGGAGTATAACACCGTGTTCAGAGCTACGAACTAATATACATTTTAGGGACGACGGCCTTAATTTCATGCAGGAAGTAAAAGATCGAGAGTCAAACCGTTCGAGAACGTTACCACCTTCCTTGATGCTCGAACGGCTAAGCAAATACAGTCACCTATCCAGTGATACGGAAAGCCAAATCAGGTAATCCGCGAGTAAATCTGCTGCTCAGAATGGGCATTTGGCACCCTATTTCAAGATATAAATATTAAAGTACACAGTCCAACCACTGTAGCACGTTATCCATTGGTGTAGAACCCAACATTTAGCCGAAGGCCTTACCGTCCGAGAAGCCCAACCCGCTGAAGGGAGTGCCATGCATAGTATGCACGGAAAAGAATTAGTAGACATGTTACCAGATGGACACGTCATTTTCATATATGAATAGCAAAATGGAGAGTCATATCGTTCAAGAACGTTATTGCCACATTTGAGACTCGAACGGCCATGTCAATAGCTGCATCTGTCCTCTGTTTCCGAGAGTCAAACCAGGTACTCCGGGAGTGAATACGCTGAGCATTATTGGCATTAGACACATTAATGCACAGTATGAATATCAAGGGACAGTGCCAAATCGATATAGATCGGTAACAATTTTAACCTAGCAATTATTCTTACGGATGGCCTCATCTTACGAGAACCTAATCCGCCGTGTTGAAGGTATAACTTCGGCTTCAGAGATATACATTAGTATACATTTTAGAAGATCGAGGGTCAAACCGTTCGAGAACGTTACCTCCTTCTGTAAGACACGATCGGATAAGTCAATAGCTTCACCTATCCTGTGATTGGGAGATTCAAACCGGTATTCCGGGAGTTAGTCCGTTGAAGAGTTTTGGCAACAGACACCTCAACTCACGGTTTCAATATGACAGTACAGATTGAAACCGTCGCAAAACATAACTAATTGGTATAAAGTCACTCTTTTACCGAATACCTTGCCTTCCGTGATCCTATTCCGCTGTATGGAGTGTCTTGCTTAGTGTTCACACAACCAAATTAGTTGACATTTTAGCAGATGGGCACCTTAGTTTCATGTATGTGTAGTACAACCCAGAGTCATATCGTTCGGGAACGTAACCACCTTCTTTGAGAGTGGCATAGGTAGGTCAATAGCTTCACCTATCCTGTTATTCCGAAAGTCAAACCAGGTACACCGTGAGTAAATCCGCTGTACAGTATTGACAATAGGTACCTTAATTTCCGGACTGGATTTTAAAATTTAGCGTCACACCGTTTGAGAACGATACGAACTGCCAAAAAGCCAAACTTTGTACCGATAGCCATACCTTCGGAGTAGCTAACCCGCCGTATCGAGAGTATAACCTCATGTTCAGAGAAAGAAGTTATACTCCCTTTCTGTTACGAGCGCCTTAATTTCGTGTATGAATTAGAAGATCGATTGTCAAACGGTTCGCGAATGTTGCCACCTACTGTGAGAGACGAACCGCCAAGTGAAGAGCTTCAACTATCCTGAGATTCCGAAAGTCAAACCAGGTATTCTGGGTGTAATTCCGCTGTGCAGTTCTAGCAATCGATACCTCATTCGGCGGTATGAATATTAAAGTTCACAGACAAAACTTTGTACATTGTAACCTATTGGTATATAGTCAAACTATGTACCGAACGCCTTACCTTTCGAGAGCATATCCCGCTGTATCGAGAGCATAACATCGTGTTCAGAGTGCCAATTAATTATAAATTTTAGTGAGGGGCGCCTGAATTTAATGTATGAACAAGAAGATCAAGTGTCAAACCGTTGGAAAACGTTACCAATTGGTACAGAGTCAAACGCGTCAGCGAAGGCCTTAACCTCCGAAAACCTAGCCCGCTGTATCGAGATTACAGCACCGTATCTGCGGGAACGAATTAGCATGTATTTTCGGGGCGGGAACCGTAATTTCGAAAATGAATATGAAGATCGAGGGTCAACCGTTCGGCAACATTAACACATTCTTTGAGGGTAGAAGGGCTATGTCAACAGCTTGACCCATCCTGCGAACCAATGTGTCAATCCTTATACTCCGGGAGTAACTGCGCCTAAATTATTGGCAATAGGCACCGTAATCCACGGTTTTAGTACTAAAGTTGTGCGTCAAACCGTTGTAGATCATTACCAATTGTTGTTGGGTCAATCTTCTTACATAGTGCCTTGCCCTCCGAATAACTAACCCGCTGTATCAAGAGTATAACACCGTGTTCAGAGGTACGAACTAGGGTACATTTACTAACGAGCACCTTAGTTTCATGCATGAATTAGAAGATCGATGGTCAAACCGCATGAGAACGTTGCTACCTTCTCTGAGAGACGAGCGGCTATGGCAGTACTTTCACGTATCCAGCGATTCCGAGAATCAAAGCAGGTATTCCGGGAGTAAATACGCTAAACTGTTCTGGCAAAAGACACCTTAATTCACGCTATGAATAATGAAGCAGACCGTCATACCGTTGTCGAATGTTACCTAATGCTATGGAGTCAAACTCCTTCCCGAAGTGTTAAGGTGCCCGTCACTAAAATGTTTACTAATTTGTATTGCTGAACACGAAGTTATACCCTCAATACAGCGGATTATGTTCACTGAAGGTAAGGTATCAGATAAATAGAATGTCCTTATGGCAATTGGTAATGTTCTCAAACGGTTTTACGATCTAATTTGATATTCATACCGTGAATTAAGGTGTCTATTGCCAATATCTTTCAGCGGATGTGCTCCTGGAATGCCTGGATTGACGCTCGGAATCAAAGGATAGGTGAAGCTTTTGAGTTAGCCGTTCCACTCTCAAAGAATCTGCTAACGTTCTCGAACGGTATGACCCTCGGTCTACTTGTTAATAATAAAATCAATGTGCTCGTCTCTAAAATTTATACCATTTTACTTCTATGACCACGAAGTTATACTCTCGATACGGCAGGGTACCGTCTCCGATGGTTGGGCTATCTGTAAAATGTTTTACTCTCAACCAATATGAAACTTTCTACAACTGTGCGACCCTCTACTTTAATATTCATACCGGGAAGTAGGGTTTTCAATGCCGACAATGTAAATCGAATTTAGACGACGAATACCTCATTTGAATCTCGAAATCACAGGATAGGTGACGCTATAGGCATAGCCGTTCGTCACTCAAAAATGGTGATAACGTTCATGAACTGTTTGAACCTGGATCATCTAATTCATACATGAAATTATGGAGCTCGACACTAAAATGTCTAATTGTATGTTTCCATGAACGCTAAGCAAGGCACCCCCTACAGAGGGTTGGACTCCGCGTAAGGTATGGCATCCGTAAAAATTCGGACTCTATGCGAATAGGTAGTGTTCTACAACTGTTTGCAATACTCCTTTAATATTAGAATTGTGATTTATGGTATCAATTGCCAGTACTGTCCAGCGGATATCCTACAAGAATACCTGGATTGACTCTTGGAATCAATGGATAGGTGAAGTTATTGACATTGTCGTTCGTCTCACGCATTCGTTGGCAACGTTCTCGACAGGTTCGACCCTCGATCTTCTAATTCATACATGATGTCAAGGTTCCCGACACTGAAATGTAGACTTTCACCTTTCTGTGAACACGAAGTTATACTCTCGATGATGCCGGTGAGATTCAACGCAGATAACACCATCTGTAAGCGATTGCCTTTATTCAAGTTGGTAACGTTCTGAAGCCGTTTGACGCTCTATTTTAATATTCAAACTGTGAATTACGGTGTCTGTTACATATACTGTACCGCGCGTTTACATCCGGAGTACCTATTTTAACTCTCTGATTCCCAGGATTGGTCAAGCTGTTGACTTAGCCGTTCGTCTGCCTCAGAAGGTGCATCGATCTCGAACGGTTTGACCACTCGATCTTCTATTTCATAAATGAGATTCAGCTGTCTGTCCATAAAATGTATCTCAAATCGTTTTTCCAAGCACGAGTTTATACTCCTGATACAGCGGGTGCTGTTTCACGGAAGGGAATATCTTCTGTATAAGCTTCGACTCCATAGCTAGTGATATCATTTTCGATGGGATTGACTCTCGGCACCAATATTCGTACTGTGAATTAAGATGACAATTGGTAATACTGCACTGTGGATTGACTCCCGGATTTCCGGGTTCGAATCGCGGAAAGCAACATATATGAAAAATTGACTTAGCCGTTCTGTTGTGAAAAACGATTATCAAGTTCTCAAATGGACTGAATCTGGACTTTCCGATTCATATATATAATTATGTTGTCCGTCTGCTAAAACATCTACTAATTTGTTTTCATGACCACCAATGTAGATAATCACTAGTTTGGGGTTGGTTCTAGGAAGGTGAGTTATTCTATAAAACGATTGATTTTATTCCAGTTGGTAACGTTCTCGAACAGTTTGACGCTCAACTCTAATATTCATAAAATGAATTAAGGTGTCTATTACGAATACTGTACCGCGTATTTACATCCGTAGTACCTATTTTGACTCGCTCATTCCCAGGATAGGTCAAGCTGCTAACTTATCCGTTCGTCTCCCACAGAAGGTGGCAAAGTTCTCGAGCAGCATGACCCTCGATTTTCCAATTCATATGTCAAAATAAGCTGTGCCTCTGCTATAATATCTACCAACTTATTTCCGTGAGCACTAAGCATGACAATCGCTACAGCGGGTTAGGTTCTAGGAAGTCAATGTATTCGGTGAAAGGAATGAATTATAACGAATTGGTAATGATCGCCGACGGTATGAGTCTCCACTTAATTATTCGTACCGTGAATTAACGGGTCCATTGGTAATACTGCACTGTGTATGCACTCCTGGACTACGTGGTCTGACCTTCGGAATCACAGGATATGTGTATCTACTTATTTAGCAGTTGTCTTCTCGAAGAAAGTGGTATCGTTCTCGCACGGTTTGGCCCCCGATCGTCCAATGCATATATGAAAATGAGGTGCCCGTCTGCCAAAATGTGTACCAACTTGTTCCAGTGAAAACAAGGCAAGCAAGTCGCAACAGAGGGATGGGTTCAAGGAAGGTAATGCCTTCGGTATGAGGTATGACTCTTTGCCAATTCGTAACGTTCTACAACGGCTAGACACTGCACATTAATATTTGTGTCTATTGGTAGGGTGTATAACGCCTATGCTGAACAGCGGATTTACACCCGGAATACCTGGTTTGATTTTCGGTGTCACAGTATAGGTGGAGCAATTGGCTTAGCCGATCGACTCCCAAAGAAGGTGGTATCGTCTTCTAACGGACTGACACTCAACCTACTAATGCACACATGAAGTTAAGGTGCCCGTCACTGAAATGGAGACTAATTTCTTTATCTGAACACCAACTGTAATATACTGTTATGATTTATCCAATTTTCTTCAAAATTTCAAGTTTTTGATTTCAGAAATTGAATCGTATGTGAAAAGTGCTTTTGGAATTATTTGAGCAGACGTTTGTGACAATATTTTGTTATATTACTTGTTATATTATATGATTGTCTCCACATGTACCTTCGCTGTCGGCACGAAACGACAGGAGTCTTCTTGTGGTTGCGTTCTATAGTTGGGAACGACACTACTTGATGGTCGTCGGAAATTCCTATTGCCTTGATATTGTACCGTATGCATCGTTTCTCAGTTTTCCATTTATTTATATATACTGTAATTTAATATTATGATATTTTCGATACATTACAAAATTCTAACTTTTTGTTTTATAAAATTGTAACTCTTTGTAAAAGTTACCTTTGAATTAGTTGAACTTACCTTTATTCCAGTATTTTGTTAAGCTTGTTGTAATATTATAATATTGTTTGTATACGTACCAACCCAGCCTGAGCAAGACGACTATCGAGGTCTTGTAGTCGTACACGGCAGATCGAAACGGCATTACTGTATGGTTTCAGTTAGTTCCTTATCCTTGATTTTGTATCATATGAATTCTGTTCCAGTTTTCTTTTTATTTATAGATACTGTAACTTTCTGTTATTATATTTTCGTTCCTCTTAGAAATTTTCAATGTTTATGTAAAAAAATTCTATTTCTGTGTAAAATTGCCTTTGCAATTAGTTGCGCGTACGCATTTATGACATTATCTTGTTAAAAATATTGTTATTTGATATTATTGTCTGTATAAGTACCTACGCTGTCGGAGCTACACGACTGGCCGGGGCTCGTAGTTGCGTTTGGGAGATCGGAGGGGTGCTACTGTATGGTCTACGTAAATTTCTTTAACCCTGCATTTGTACCGTATGCATTTTTTCCCCAATTCTCCCACTTTATTTACACATACTGTAATTTAATGTTATAATATTTTCGATTTTTTTCAAAATTTTCATTTCTTATTAGATGAATTTGTAGAGTTCACGTTTACGATATTTTTTTGTTACCCGCACTGATACTTCATATGATTGGCTGTATGAGGACGTGTACTTCCAGACCGACATTGCTGAAGTGGTATTGTTGTTGCGTGCTGTAGATCAGGACGGCATATTCCATGGTCATTGTTAATTACTTTAAAAATAAGATTGTTCCGTACGCATTCTTTAGCAGTTTTCCATTTATTTCTACATACTGCAATATACTCGTATGATATTTCCGATTTTCCTCAAAAATTCCAATTGACAATTTCAAAAATTGCATTTCTTAGTAAAAGTGTATATGAAAATTGTGGAGTGTACGTTTATGCCAATATTTTGTTATACATATTGTAATTTTATACGGCTGTCTGTATACGCACCTAGGCTTCCTGCACGACACAGCAGGAATTATGCTGTAGATGTGTTCACATGATAGGAGCGACGCTGCTATATAATCTTGGCTAACTTCTTTAAACCCTATGCTGTAGCGTTTGCAATCTTTCGCAGATTTCTATTTATTTCTACATACTGTAACTTACTGTTTTGATATCTTCAATTTTTTTCCATAATTTTCAATTTTAATTTTTAGAAGTTGTATTTCCCAGTAATAGTGTCATTGGAATTAGTCGAGTATTCGTTTATGACATTATTTTGTTAAACTTATTGTTAATTTATATGATTGATTCTATACGAACCTACGGTGCCAGTGTAACACGACTGGCGATGCCTTGTAGTTGCGTACTGCACAGCAACGCAGCAATACTGTGAGATCTTCGTTAATTTCTGTAACTTCGATATTGTACCGCATGCATTTTTTCCAGTCTGCATTTATTTATATATTCTGTGATTTACTGTTACGATATTTTCGATTTTCTTCGATATTTTCAATTTTTCAATGAGAAAATTGTGTTTGATAGTAAAAGCGTCTTTGGAATTTGTTGAGTTTACAATTATGACATTATTATGTTGATCTTATTCGTATTTAATATGATTGCCTGTATACGTACCTACGCTGGCGGGGCAACACTAATGGCGATATCCTGTATTTGCGTACGGCAGATCGAGGCGTCAATACTGGAGTGTCCTAGTTAAGTTCGTTAAACTTAATTTTGTATGGTATGCATTTAATCCCGGTCATCCATTTATTTAACCATACTATAATTTACTGCTTTGATATCTTCGATTCTGTTTTCAAAATTGTCAATTTTCAATGTTGAGAATTGTATTCCTCAATAATATTGTCTTTTGAGTTAGCTGAGTTTACGTTTATGATAATATTATGTTAAACTTATTGTTATTTTATTTGATTGTCTCTATACATACCAACGCTTCCAGTGCGCACGACTGGAGTGGTCCTGCAGTTGCATTCGTTTGTGCGGAGCGACAATACTCTTTAGACATTGCTAGTTTCTTTATCCTTAATATTGTACCGTAAGAATTCATTCGCAGTTTTCTATTTATTTCTACGTGCTGTAATTTACTGTTATCGTATCATCGATTTTTCAAAATTTTCAATTGTTAGTTTAAAAAATTGTACTTCTTAGTGTAAGTGTCTTTTGAATCAGTTAAGCCGAGGTTTATGACAATATCTTGTTCAATTTGTTGTATTATATGATTGTCTGTACACGTAGCTACGGCGCCGGAGCGACACGACTGGAGCGTACCTGTAGGTGCGTTCGGAAGGCAGGAGCGACACTACTGTATGGTCTTGGTTGATTTCATTGACCTTAATACTGTACCTTATGCATTTATCAGCAGTTTACTATTTATCTGTACATACTGTAATTTACTGGTATGATATATGCGACTTTATTTAAAAGTTCAATTCTATAATTTAAGGAATTGTATTTTTTTAGGAGATGCGTCTATGGAATTAGTTAAGTATGCGTTTATGACATTATTTTCATAAAATTAATTTGATATCATATGATTGTCTGGATGGGTACCTACGCTTCGGTAGCGACACGCCTCGAGTGATCTTGCAGTGCCTATGGTAGATCGGCGCGGCATACTGGAAGGTACTCGTTAATTTGTTTGAACTTAACTATGTACTGTTGTCATTTTCCCCAGTTTTCCTTGTATTTATACTTACTGTAATTTACGTTTATGATAATTCCCATTTTCATCAAAACTTCCAGCTTTTTGTTTAAATTATTGTATTTTTTAGGCCAAGTGCCATCGAATTAGTACAGTGAACGTTTGTAACAATACTTTGTTAAATTCATTGTTATTTTATAGAATTGTCTGTTTGCGTATCAACAGTTCCGGGGCGACGCGGCTGGAGTGGTCGTGTAGTAGCGTCCTTTAGATAGGACCGACAGTGTTGTATGGTAATTGTTAATTTCTTTCACCTTGTATTGTATGGTATGCATATTTTCCCCTGTTTTCTAATTATCTGTACTAATTGTAAATAACTAATATGATATATTAGAATATTTTTCGAAATTTACAGTTTTTATCATTAAAGATTGTATTTTCTACTAAAAATGTTTTCCGAATTAGTTGAGCTCAAGTGTGTGACATTATTTTGTTAATGTTGTAGTTATATTATACCGTTGTCTGCATACGTACCTACGCTTCTGCAGCGACAGGATTGGAATGACCTCGTAGATGCGTATCGTAGATGGGAGCGACACTATTATATGATATTCGATAATTTCCTTCATCTTGATGTGGTACCGTATGTATTCTTTGGCAATTTTCCATTTATTTATACACAGTTTAATTTACTGTTTTCTTAATTTCGATTTCCACCTGAATTTTGAATTATTTGAGTTTACGATTATGACAATATTTTATTATGCTTGTCGTCATTTTATATGCTTGTCTATAGCCGTACTTACGCTGTCGGAGCAACACGACTGGCGCGGTCTTGTAGATGCCTACGTCAAACAGAGCGAAAATACTGGATGGTCTTCGTTGACTTCTTTAAGCATGTTTTTGATGCGTATGCCATTTTTCCATTTTTTTTTTCTTTTTTTTTTATTCATTGTGTAATTTATTGTCATGAAATTATGGATTTTATTAATAATTTTTAATTATTATTTTAAGAAACTGTATTGCTTAGTAAAAGTGTCATTGGAGTTAGTTGTGTGTACGCTTATGACAATATTTTGTTAAATTATTTGTTATATTATATGATTGCCTCAATTTGTACCTACGCTGAAGGGGGCGACACTACCGGATTCGTCTTGTAGTTGTGAACGGCAGATCGGTGCAGCATTCTGTATGGTCTTCGTTAATTTCTTTAACCTTGATGTTGTACTGTATGCATTCATTCTCAGTTCTGTGTTTACTTATGCATACTTTAATTTACAAGTATGACATTTTCGATATTTTATTAAATTTTAGAATTCTGATTTATTAGGAAGAGTGTCTCCCTTATTAGTTGATTGTACGTTTTAGACAATACTTTGTTAAATATGTCTTCATTTTATATGATTGTCTGTATACGTACCTACGCTGCCGGTGCGACACGACTGTGAATGCCTTGTAGTTGCGAAGGGGAGATCGGAAGCGACAATAGAGTATGGTCTTTGTTTATTTCTTTATTTCATTAACGGTAATTTTCCAATGCACCGTAAGCATTGTTTGGCTGGCTTCCATTTATTTCCACATACTGCAACTTACTTCTATGATATTATTGATTTGTTTCATAACTTCCAGTCTTTAATTGTAGAGTAGAGTCTTTAATAGTAGAAACTGTATTTTTCAAGAAAAGAGTCAATGGAATTAGTTGAGTTTACATTTGTGACAATATTGTTGTTTGCTTCTTTTTATTTTATGTGATTGTCTGTATACGTACCTCGCTCCCACCTCGACACGAGTGGAGTGGTCCTGCAATTGCGATTGGTGGGTCGGAGCTTCTCGACTGTATGGTCTTTGTTAATTTCAATAACCTCAATATAGTACCGTAACTTTCGCAGTTTCCTATTTATTTCTATGCATTGTTCCAAGTTTTGCCTTATTCATACATTCTGCAATTTACTGTTCTAATATTTTCAGATTTTTTTCCAAGTTTTCAATTTTTACTACACGAAATTGTATTTCTTAATAAATGAGCCTATGTATTTATTTGAGTGTACGCTTATGTGATATATTCGTTATATATTGCTATTTTATACTGACTGTCTGTATGCGAACCTACGCTCCCGGACAATCACCACTGGCGAGGACTTGTAGTTGCGGACGCCAGATCGAAGCGGCTCTACACCTTGGTCTTTGTTTACTTCTTTAACCATGAGATTATGCTGTATGCAGTCTTTTGCAATTTTCTATTCAATTCTACATACTGCATTTTACTGCTATGATTTTTTCGATTCTTTCCAAAATCATAAATTTAAATACATGGACCTATATTCCTTATTATACGCGCCTTTTGAATTTGTTGAGATTATGTTTATGACAATATCTTGTTAGGCTTCTTGTCATTTTATACAGTTGTCTGTATACGTTCCTACGGTACTTCGGAACGACAACGGCTGTATGGTACGGTAATTTTTTTAACCTTGATATAGTGCCGTATGCATTCCTTCGCATTCTTCCATCTATTTATTTTTAATACTTGCGAATTTTTTCAAAATTCCACATATTTAATATCAATCATTGTACATTCAATGAAAAGTGTCCTTGGAATTAGTTGACTGTGCAAGTATGACAGTATTCTTTTCGTTATTTTATACGCTTGTTACTATACGAACCTACGCAGCCGATCGACACTGCTGGAGTGGTCTTGCCGTTGCATACGTAAAATGGGCGCGTCATATTTCATGGTCATCATTAATTTCCTTAACCATAATATTGTACCGTACGCATTCCCTCGCAGTTATCTATTTATTTAGAAATACTGCAATTAACTGTTATGATATTTCCCATTTTCTTCGAAATCTGCAAGTTTTATTTAAAAAAATGCATTTTTTCAGGGAAAGAGCCGTGTGGAATTAGAGGAGTGTACTTTTATGACAAAATTTGCAAAACACAATGGTATTTTATATCACTGTGTGTATACGTGCAAGCCCTTCCGGAGCAGCACGACTGGCGTGGTCTTGTAGTTGCGTTCAGTAGAGCGGAGCGACAATATCCTAAGTACATTGTTAGTTTCTTTATCCTCAATATTGTACCGAAAGAATTCATTCTCAGTTCTCGATTTACTTCTATATACTAAAATTAATTGTTACATATTCAATTTTATTCCAAAATATTCAATTTTCAGAATATATAATTGTATTTCTTTGTAAAAGTGTCTTTGGAATTTGCTGTGAGTACGATTGTGGCAATATTTTGTTGAAATAGTTGTTGTATTATATGATTGTCTGCACATGAGCTTACGGTGCTGCGGATCTATAGGACTGGATTGACGTTGTAGTTGTATACGGAAGTTCGTATAGACACAATTGGATAATATAGCTCAATTTCTTTAACCTTGATTTTGACTCGCATCCACGTTTTCTATTCATTTGTATATAATCTAATTTACTGTTATAATTTCGATTTATTTTCAAAATTATCAATTTTTAATCTAAAAAACTGTATTTCTCAGTTCTGGTTCCTTCCGAATTGGTTGAGTTTCGGCTTATGGCAATACATTGTTAAGCTTGTTATTATTAAACACAATTTTATATATAAAAAGCTGAAGATTAAAAAAAAAAAAATACTAAATTATCATAACATGAGATTACAGAATGTAGAGATAATTACGAAACTGCGAAAGAATGCATACGACACAAAGTCAAGGTTGATGGAATTAGCAAATACCATTCAGTAGAGCCGCTCCGATTTGCCGTGCGCATCTACAACACATCGCACCGGCTGCGTAAGTACGCATACAGACAATCATGTAAGATTACAACAAATTTAAGAAATATGTCCATACAGTTAGACTTGTCTAATTTCAAAGGCAATTTCTCGGAAAGTACAATTTCTGAAATAAAAAATTGGAAATTATGAAACAAATCGAATGTATAATAATAGTAAATTACAGTTTGCGTAACGAAATAGAAAACGGTGGATGAAATGCATACAGTACCACATCAAGGTCAAAAATTTTAACGATAATCTTACAGTAGTGTCGCTCCGATCTACAGAACTCAATTACAAAACCACTCCAGCCCCGTCGCTCCGGAAGCGTACATACGAATACAAGCAATCATATAATACAACAAAATCAGTACAATATTCTCCTAAACGCAAACTCATCTTATTCAGCAGACACTATTACTAAAAAATTCAGTTTTGGAAGTTAAAGACTGGAAATTTTGATGAAATCAGAAATATGATAACTGTAAATTACAGTATGTAGAAACAAACAAATCTGCGAAAGAGTGCGTTCGGTATAAAGTAAAGGTTACAGAAATTGAAGAAGACCATCCAGTAGTGACGCCCCAATCTGCCGTACGCAACTACAAGACCATTCTACTCGTGTTGATCTAGCAGCGTAGCGACGTATACAGACAATCATATGAAATAACATTATATTTAACAAAATACTGTCACTAACGTAGACTCAACATGTTCCAATGACACTTTTACTATTAAACCAACATTTTAAAATAAAAGTGGAGAATGTCGAAACAAATTGAAAATATCACAACAGTAAGTTACAGCATGTACAAATAAATGGAACACTGGGAAACAATGCATACGGTACAGTATCATGGATAGATAAATTATCGAAAATCATGCAATAGTGTCGCACCGACTCACCGAATAGCATTGCAAGACCATTCCATTCGTGATGCTCCGGAAACATAGATACGTATTCAGGCAATCACATAAGATAACAAAGAATTTAACGCAATATTGCCATTAAGGTACACATAACTGAAACCAAAAGCACTTATACTTAGAAGTTCAATTTCGTGAAATGAAGATTGAAAATTTCGAAAGAAATCGAAAATAAAATAACAGTAAATGACAGGTTGCATAAACAAATTGAAAACAGGGGAAAACGTGCATACGATACAAACTGATGGTTAATGAAATTACCGTGGATCGTACAGTAGGGTCGCTCCGATCCTCCGAACCCAACTACGAGGCCAATCCAGTCGTGTCGCACTGGAAGCGATGATGCCTACAGAAACAATCATATAAAAGAACAATGAGTTTAATAAATTATTGTCATAAACATTGACTCAACGGAGTTAATAGGCACTTTTATTGAGAGCACAATTCATTTTTATAAGAGTTAAGAAATATGGAAAAATTGAAAACATCATGGCAGTGAATTACAGCATGTATAAATAAATGGAAAAGTGGGAAAAATTGCATACGGTATGAAATCAAGGTTAGAGGAATTATCGAAGATAGACAGAAGTGTCACTCCGATCTGCCGTATGCAACTACTATACCTCACCAGTCGTGTCGCTAAAACAGCGTAGGTACGAATACAGACAATTATATAAAATAACATTAGGTTTAAGACAATATCGTCATATTCGTACACGCAACTAATCCAAAGGCACTTTTACTTAGAATTACAATTTTTTAAAATAAAACGAAAAATTTGAGCAGAATCAATGATACCATAACATTAAATTACAGTATGTATAAATAAATAGAAAACTGCGAAAGAATGCTTACGATACAATATTATGGTTAAAAAATTAACGAAGACCATGCAGTGGTGCAGCTCCGTTCGCCGTAGGCAACTACAAGACCCTCGCAGGTCGTGTCGCTCCGACAGCGAGGGACCGTATACAGACATTCATATAAAACAGCAATAATGCTAACAGAACATCGTCACAAACGAACACTCAACAAACTCCAAAGACACTTTTACTGTGAAATACAATTTCTTAAATAAATTTGAAAATTTCGAAGTAATCGAAATTATCATAACGTAAAAGTGGGAGTATTGTATATAAATAGTAAACTGGGAAAGAATAATTACGGTACAATATTATGGTTAACGAAATTAACGAAGACCATAGAGTTTGCCGCTCCGATCTCCCAAACGCAACTACAAGACCACTCCAGCCGTGACTCCTCAGGAGCGTAGATCCGTATACACACAACCGTATAAATAATAACTAGCTTAACAAGTACTGACACAAACGTAAGCTCAACTATATCCAAGGACACTTTTACTATGAAATGTATAATGAAATCGATGACTGGGAAGGAATGCATGCGGTACAGTATCAAGGTTGGAGAAATTAACGAAGACCATGCAGTAGAGTCGCCCAGACCAACCGTTCGTAGCTACAAATAAGACCTCGCCAGTCGTGACGAAGGATAAAGTCGAAGGATAAAGGAATTGGCGGAAACCTCCCTGTAGTGTCGCCCGACCTGCCGTACGCAAAAGCAAGACAGCGCCAGTGGTATCGCTCCGACAGCGTACGTACGTATACAGACATTCATGTAAACTAACATTGGAATTAAAAAAAATATTGTAATGAACGTACTCTCAACTAATTCCAAAGAACTTTTGCTCGAGAAATACAATCGTTTAAACTGATAATTGATATTTCGAAGAAAATCGAAAATATCATATCAGTACCTGACAGTGCTTATGGATACAAAGGAAACAGCGACAGAATACATTCTGTACAAAATAATGGTGAAAGAAATTAACGAAGACCATCGAGTATGCCTCTCGGACCTGACGTACGCAACTACAAGACTTCGCCAGTCGTGTTTTTCCGGCAGCGACGGTACGTGGTAGAATCAATCAGACAAAATAACGAAGATTTAACATAATATTGTTATATGCGTGCACACAAATATTTCCAAAGGCACTTTTGCTAGGAAATACAACTTTTTCAATTGAAGATTGGAGATGATGAAGAAAATCGGAAATATCAATACAGTGAATTACAGTATGTAGAAATGAGTAGAAAAACTGCGCAGGAATGCACACGGTACAACATACAGGTTAAAGAAATTAACAAAGACCATACAGCAGTGCCACTCCCATATACCTTACGTAACTGCAAGTCCACGCCTGTCGTTTCGCTTTCGATGCGTAGGTCCGTATAGAGAAAATCCTCTGAAATAACGACAGGCTTAACAGAATATTGTCATAAACGTAATCTCCACTAATTCAAAAGACACATTGACTATGGAGTACAATTATTTAAATTAAAAATTGTAAATTTGGAAATAAATCGAGCACATCATAATCGTAAATTACAGTATGTATATATATATATGAAAACTGCGAATGAATGCAAACAGTACAATATCAAGGTTAAAGAAATAACAAAGACCATACAGCATGGTCGCTCCGATCTACCGAACAGTACTACAGCACCAATCCAGCCATGTCGCTCCGAAGCGTGGGTACAAGTAACCATAAACTTTCCGAATATTGTCAAAAACGTACACTCAACTAATACAGAAAACACTTTCACAAGGAAATACAATTTAAAGAGAGGGAAAAAATGAAAATTTTGACAGAAATGGAAATCATCAGAACGGTACATTAGAGTAGGTGTCAATAAATGGAGACTGCGAAAGAATGCATACGGTACAAAATCAAGGTTAACGAAAATAGCAAAGGGCACGGAGTAGTGCAACTCCGAACTGCCGTGTGCAACGACAAAACATCGCCAGGCGTGTAGCTGCGCGAGTGGAAGTACGTATGCAGACAATCATAAATAATAACAATTAGTTTTCCAAAATAATGTAATAAACATACACTCATCTAATTCGAATGACACTGTTGCGAAGAAATACTAATTTTAAAACTAAAAATAGAATATTTCGAAAAAAAATCCAAAATATCAGAACAGTACATTATAGTACGTATAAATAAATGTAAGGCTAGGAAAACATGCATACGATACAATATCGTGATCAGCGAAATTTACTAAGACCATCAGTAGTGTCGCTCCATTCTGCCGTACGCAACTGCAAGCCCCGCTAGTCGTGTTGATTAGCCAGTGAAGGCGCGCAGACAGACAATCATATAAAAGGACATCAGGTTTAACAAAATAATGCCATAAACGTGCACTGAATTAATTCCAAGACACTCTTACTAGGAAGTATAATTTCTTAAAACAAAAATTGAAAATTTGGTAAAAATCGAAATATTAGAATAGTAAATTACAGACTTACAAATAAGCAGAAAAACTGGGAAGAAATGCATACGGTTCAAAATCATGGGGAAAGAAATGAACGGAGTTCGTACAGTAGTGTCGCTCTGATATACCGAATGCATCTACAAGACTGCTCCAGCCGTGTCGGTCCGGAAGCAAAGGTATGTTTGTACGCTTACAGGCAATAAACACATAATAACAATATGTATAGCAGAATAATGTCAAAAGCGTAGACTCATTTAATTCCAATCACTCTTTTGCTAAGGTATACAATTTTTTAACCTAAAAATTGGAAATTTTGAAGAAAATCTAAAATATCATACCAGTAAATTGTAGTATGTAGGAATAAATGGAAAACGGCGATATAAAATAGGAATAAGGTATATAAAATATAAATGTGAATATATAAGGCATATAAAATAAGAATGAGGTTAACAAGATATTGAATTAAACGTATACTTATCTAATTGCAATGACTCAATTCCTATGAAATACAATGCTTGTAATTAAGAAATTGGAATCTTGAAATAATTGAAAATATCCTTACTGTAAAGTACAGTATGTAGAAATAAATACAGAACTGCGAAAGAATTCTTTCGGTGCAATACAAAGTTAAAGATATTAACGAAGATCACACACTAGCGTCAATCCAATCTACCGAACGCAACTACAGGAGCACGCCAGTCGTGACGCTCCAGAAGCGCAGGTACGTGTGCAGTCACTCATGCAAAGTGACCAAGAATTCATCAAAATATTTTGATAAACGTACACTCAACTAATTCCACAGACACATTTACGAAGGAATAAAATTATTTAAACCAAAAATTGAAATTTGGAAAACATCGACATTGTCGTAACAGTAAATTACATACTCTTAAATATATAGAAAGCTGCGATCGATTGCATATGGTGCAATATTAATGTTATCGAAATTAACGTATGCCATGCAGTAGTATCGCTCCGATCTTCCGTGCGCAACTACAGCACCACTGCAGACGTGTCTCTCCGACAGCGTAGGTACGACTACAGGCAATCATATAAAATAACAAAGAGTGTAACAAAATAAAGTCACAAATAAATATCTAAAAAATAAAATTTTTGAAATTAAAAATTGGAAGTTTCGTTGAAAATCGAAAGTATCATAAC